>NW_009939527.1:30414-52283 GCF_000696875.1 Nestor notabilis | reverse complement strand
CACCGGGCTCACCAAACGCCGGCGGACAGCGCGGCAGCCAGCAGGGAGCCTGCTCGGCTCGTGTGCGGCTGGCTTCCAGCAACTCCTTCCTGCTTCCCAAGGTCCGTTTCACTATATGGTGCTTCTATACAGTGTGCCTGGCGGGCAGCCCGCTCCCCTTCCCAGCCATGGGGTTTTTCCATGCTGGGCTTTACAAACTACCTCTGACTGGGTCCTGGGGATCATGGCCTCTGCAGGAAGGAATTTGCTGGTCAGTGGGTTGAGCTGAGCTGCGCGACCCTGTTCCTGTTAGCTGTGACTTTATCTTGGAGGCAGCATCCAGAAGGATTTGGAAATTCCCTGTCCCTCTCATTGGCTCCCCTTGATGCCTTCGGTCCATGCATGTACCCGATGAGCCTCTGCCTCAATCCCTGAGACACCCAGGGAGCAGACCCTGCTGCCTGGTTAAGCGTGACAGAACTGGGGGCTTTTGCAGGGCTGAGGGAGAGCCTAAGTGTGGGTAAGCAAAGAGCTTGAGGGATCAGGAGAGAGAATCTCCTGGCGTTACATGGTGAGATGACAGGAAACGGTGATGCTGGAAGCCAGGGAAGTAATACGTAGGTGAACTCCAGGCTCTGGTGCTGGGGTGCAGGGTACAAACGTAAGAAGCATTTGGGATGGAGGCTTGAGTACAAGCTGCCATGGTGGTTTCACTGCTTGGGAAAAGCTCAGAAGCAAGGCAGTTTGGTGACCCACTGTTTTTGCACACTGGGTGTGCAGGGACACTGTAGTGTCTGTCAAGGACACCCTCTCCTCTTCCTACGATCCGCATGTCTCTCTATAACATAGGGATGCACAGAAGGCTGGAGCTGGGCTGCCTGAACATGGGCGTAGATGTAAGCACCATTGCATGAAGCAAAAGCTCTGTACGGGCTCTGACACAAACCCTGGGGCTGAAAAGGGATTCCCTGTATCTGAGACACTGCAGAGGAGCACCCTGCCTGGTTATGTTCCCTTCCCTGTGTCTGCCTCCATCCTGCACCTCTGAGCTCTAGGAAAAGGCTGGTGCCTGCAGGAGCCCAAGTGGGTGAGAAGAGGGTTTATGTGGGTACGTGCAAGAAATCGTCCCTGTTCGGAGCAGCTGCTGGAGGCTGCCCTAAAAAGCCTTGCCTCCAATCCCTGGCAGCTCCTCTGTATCCCAGAAGCTGGGTCTGTCCTGCGATCCCCATGCAAACAGTGATGCTCATCCCTCTCTCGTTGCTAGAAGCTCCCTGGTTGCTCCCTGAGCTGGGGAGACAGAGCAAGGAGTGAACTGGGGACTCTGAGGGAAGGGGAGCAGGAGGGGAGATGGGTTACAGACCCCCAGGCTGTTTTCCATGGGTCCCTGTGCTCAGGCATGCAGGTACACCTGCGTTGCTTAGCCAGAGAAATGGCCAAGTGCCCCTGCCATCAGTTCATTCCTTTTTGGGTCCTTTCCAATCCACCTTCCCTGGAAGGAACGGAGTGAGGGTCTGTTCAGCCATCTGCTTTCTTCAGGGTTAGAGATCACAGCAACCGGATAGCTGCCAAAGAGTGATGCCTGTGAAGGGAACGCGTGCCCTGACCCTACTTAGCAGCTCAGACCGTGTTTGGGGTTGGCCCCTGGCCAGAGATGCTGCTGCGGTGTCTTGAAAACACTCAGAGAGCCAGGGACTTTCCAGGGCTGGGAACGGGCAAGGAAGGGGTCTGGGAGATCTCCTGGTCTCCTTTGGGAGCAGAGGGAGCCCTAGGCTGCACTGGTGTGTGCTGGGGACAACCTGTACATGTGTCCCCTTCCTCCACATCACTCATCTTGATATCACATAGGCTCTGGGGAGACCTGACTGGAATCAGTACTCTCCCAGCTTCTCCAGACTATTCTAGCCATGCCAGAAGTGAGGGTTCATCCAGGTACTCAGCACTACTGCCTGGGGAGTTTGCACAGAAAAGGATTGCACAAGAAAGACGTTAAGTGCCAATATGGGTCTTCTTTTCCTGCCCTGTCCTGATGCCATCGGTGCTTCGGGGTTGGAGGGATGCATGACAGCACACAGGCTACTCCAGGACCAGTTCCCCATGCTGCCGGGCACCCTGGGGAGATGCACCCACTGCTGCCCATGGCCAGTGCCTGTCCACATGCCCCAGGGGCTGCTGCCCGAGGCCACGCCATCCTCAGTGCTGCAGCAGTGTGTGGGGAGCTGCCTCCTCCTACATGGGCACAGGGGTACCCCCGGCATGGAGCTCCCTTTCTCTTCTGCACAAGTGATGGAGGAAGCCCCAGGAGTGCAGCCCTGGATTCCCATGCACCCAACTTGTCCCCGAGAAAGGCAGCAATGATTCCAGCTCTTGCCATGATACCATGCTCTTGCCCCCTCCCTGCTAAGGGGGGGGGGCAAGAGCATGAGCATTTTATCACAGCTCTGCTCTCTAATCTCTGGGACTTTGTTCTTCTCCTGGGTTATTCATTGCCCTTGATAACCATTTATGAGGGTCCTTATCAGGAAATGGTGAGAAATTCTGCGGCTGCAACCCCAGTCTTGGGGCCTGGGAAGGGGCTTGGCCCCCATGAACACTGGGTAGACCCTGTTGGGGCTCTGCACCCCACTGGGGTTCCCAGGACACAGCTGGGACAGGCAGCGGGACCGGGGCTGGCCAAGGAGCTGCAGGCTAAGGAGGGTGAAGAGGGGGATGCTAATGGTGGGGTGGTGGGACTGGGGATGGAATGGCAAAGGGGCTCCTCACTAGGGGGCTGGAGAGATGCCAAGATCTGCTTCTTCTCAGAGGGGCCCTAGGGCAGGGTGAGAGACAGCGGCACCGGATGCATCAAAGGAACCTCCCTTTAAATAGTGAAAAAAATGTTTTCAACATGAGAACATTGCAAGCACTGGAACAGGTTGTCCAAAGCAGTTGTGAAACCTCCACCCCTGGTCTCTAGACCATGTCATGAATGTCTCTGGCCACCCCCTCCTCAGAGCAGGACCAGTGTTCCAGGGCTTGGTCCAGCCATGTGCCATCTCTTTCGGCGGCCTTGGCCACCATAGAGGTGCTCTGTTCAGCTCCCCTGGGTCTACTTCTGCATACCCCCTATCTTGCCAGCCATGCCCAACCTGTCCATCAGCACAGGGTCACTCTTCACCATGCCCACAGTGGAAGTTTGCATCTTTATTCCTGCTCAGCATTGCCACTCACCTTCAGCTCCCCAGTACTGGGTATCAGCACCGAAGTATGGTGATCTGTGCTATTTCCCCCAGTTCCACGTGCAGTCTGGCCCTTGCACACCTCAGCCCTACACATGTGTTCAGGTATTTGGGAAGATCCCAGAGAGCCAGACAGGGATGGGGGGCTGCAATATGGGGTCACCCTGAGCCCCTTCTCACCTGTGTGGGACGGCTTGGGAGCAAAGCATGAGGTGGGGGATCAAAACAGATTGACTTCTTGGTATCTCTAACAGCTTGGCTGCCCTCCAAGGTTCCTGTCCTGGGAACAAACAGGTAAGCACCAACACCCAACCCTCCGAGAGCAGGTAGCGGCAGGTTGAGAGACCAGGTAGAAGAAACAGGAGCCTACAAACCCATCTAACCGTGGTGGGGGCCGCGTCTCCGGTGTGCCCCCAACCTGGTACCCCAGGCCCTGATGGGTAGCTGGGAACAAGACAGGACACATCCTAAAAGGGGAGGACTTGTGGCTTACAGGAATCCCCCACCCTCCCTCTTCTCCATCACCCATCCCTCGGCCAGCTGGTGGGCTGACTGCCAGGCTGGCCGAAAATGAAAGCAGAGCGTCCAAGATAAATAGGAGCAGCCCCGGCACTAGGCAGCAGTGCGTGTCCTGCTCTCCTTCCTTGCACTGCTCAGCACTTGACATGGCTCTGCGCCTCCTCCTGCCGCTGCTTCTGCTGACTGTGACCCTCTTCATCACCCAGGCTCAAGGTGAGGGGCACCAAGCCCTGGGGATACGGGTGCTTGCAGGGTGCTGGGAGGTGGTGTTGCAGCACATGGGGTGTGTTTGCCCGCGTTTGTGTGCATGGCTGCGGGTGTGTGGTTTGTGGTGTAAGGTGTGTGTATGTGCAGTGGTGCGTGGAATTGGTTTGGCAGTGTGTGTGTGTGCATGTGGCTGGTGGGGCAACAGCACAGGCAGGAGACTAAGGTTTGGTCCCTCTCCAATGAGGCTCGTCCCTGCCTCGGTTTCCCCTCTGAAATGGGTGTCATGTATTCACAGGGTAGGGTCCAACCTGCATTTGGGCACTGGGATTGAGAGCTCCCACCCTCATGTGCTGCTCCAGCATGTCCCCCATGAATGACACCAAGGAAGTCACCTTGTGCCGTACCTCGGCTGTACTGTGCTCCCTTGGGGGTAGAAAGTTGCCCTGGCTTCATGAGGGTCCAAAATCCCACACTCCCACAGGCATTGGCAACTCGGGCATGGACTGCTGCTTGAAGTACAGCCAGAAATCCATCCCCAGCAACTGGATGACTTCCTACACCCTCCAAGGACCTGAGTCAGGATGTCTGCTGCGTGCTGTTGTGTAAGTACCCTGCTACAGTCGGGACCATTCAAAGCAGTTTGGCTCCAGCCAAACTCTCCCATCCCCTGTTCTCCCCTTGCCCACACCCAGCAAACCTTTCTGCCCCTGCCCTCAGGTTTACCAGCAAGAAGAACAAGAAAATCTGTGCCTCTCCCACTGACCCTGATGTCCAGAAGGTGATGAAGAACCTGGACAAGAGAGTCAGGAAGGACAAGAAGAAGGGACAGCCCCCACGTTACCGGGACAGACTCAAGCGTCAAAAGCAGCAGCAGGTCTAAGTCAGGCCTGAAAAGGTAGGTGAGGGGCAGGGGGAACAGCGGAGTGATGGGATTAGAGTGCTGCTCTCCATCCCAGATCCATCCTGGTGGGAAGGTAGACATTCAGCTCCTGGGGCCAGAGCCTTGCTTGTGCTTGCCTTAGAATCAGGTTTCTTTCTGGAGCTGCTGGGACAAGGGCAATGCTCGGGGACAGGCAAGGCACATCATTCAAGGCAATGGCCCCTGGCTGTGGTGGGTGCTCTCACTGAGACCCTCTCTTTGCCTTCCTTAGGACGAATGCCTACCCCACTGATGACCGACCTGGCAATGGACATCTACGGACCATCCACTCGCCCGCTGGCCCTGGGGCAAGGATGGGGCTGGGCAAGGGGGCTTCTCTCTTCTCTTCTCTGCAGCCCCCTTGGCACTGCCAAGCCTGCCCCAGTGATTGGCAGCAAGGGGCACCCAGGTCCCCACTCGCCCCATGGCCATGCCAGTGGGGACCTGGACCCATGTGGGAGCTGAGCCTCAAGGAGGAATGGGGCAGCCTTCCCACCAGAGGGGATTTCTATAGCCTGACAGGATGGCAGCTTTTCCTATGACCTTTTGGGGGTGGTTTTTATACTTTTCTATTTATAAAGACTGTGCTTTCATCCAGTCTTCCTGGAAATCTCTACTTCTGGCTCTTTGTGCTTCCTGGGGTACCCTTTATGCTGCTAGCTGGCTTTTACTGGAAAATTGCTCTTATTTTTCTACCAAATAAATGATCGATGCTGCTAATTTCCCTCTTACCTGTTTGCTCCTTTTCGGCTTGCGGGGCTGTGGGGTGCCGGCAGGTCCCATGTCCCCATGGTCCTGCTTGGGCAGCTTGCTGGGGTCTTCCTTGCAGGGTAGTTAATAGCAGATGAGATGGAAAAGGTGGGGACAGCGGGGGTGACAGTGTGGCTGTACATCAGGGCTGTTGTAGGCTTTCCCTGCTGGCTTTTATAGTGCACTGTTGAAGCGTAGTTTGGAGCACAATAGGATTTGTCCCTTTGATTTTTATTAAGTCTTTCTAGGTACAAAATTGCAATGAAATCATAACCAATTATTCACTTTAGTGGCATTTTACCCTTTTACCTCCCTTGGTTTTGCTGCTGTCAGATTCAGATGTTATTAAGCCAAATACTTGTTTTTTCTGGTGTGGGGGGAGGAGGGGGAGAGAACCGGAAAAACAACTCTCATATACTTTCTTCCCAACTCTGAAAAGCCCACATGGTGAAAACTGCATGCTGTGCAGATGGAATAGAAGACTTTGCAAAATTCATGGCTGCAGCCATTTGAGAGCAGCTCTATCCCAAAGCTTTAGTGAAATGGGAACTCACTAACCCGAGGACACCATAGGGTGACACTGCAAGTAGAAGGGGGGACAATCACCTGAGGCAGGGCTGGCTGTGAATGGCATCTCCCTGTGCTTGCAACCCCCCTCCAGTGTGCTGAGATAGAGCGAGTGGAGGGTCTGCACAGCAGCTACAGTGCTATCTGCTTGCAGAGACGTGGACTTTGGTCAGTTGAGGTCTATTAAGTCCTAAATTGCAATAATAGGATTTGCAGAGCTTAACAGTATCAGCAAAAGCTGTGTGTTGGCTGGGGTAAAGCTTGTAACCAAGTGTTTCTATCCAGCACATTTATCTGGCTTGATTGCTTTATTAGGCAGGCATTTGCATCTATTATTGTAAGGCTGTGCAAAGAAACTGTGAAGTCCAAGATACCAGCCCTGCGTATGGGATGGGAGCTGAGTTGTCTCTGTGCTGCCTGCTCCTCCATGTGGGAGCAAGTGGCTGAGTGCCAGATGGGATTTTGGACAGGATGTAAGGCAATAAAACATATCATTTACAACCAAACTCACTCGTTCTGTTGTGATGGGTTTTGGCATGCTGGGAAGGGCTGCATGGGGGAGCTGCTTTCCTGCCCCTCACACCATCATCCCCCATGCCCTGGCTTCTGCATCCTCATGGATGCTGTGTCCCTGGGATGCAGTGCTGGCACAGGGATGTGCAAATCCCATCTCATGCAGTTGTGCTGCCCAGCAGTGTGAACCCATCCTGTTTGCTCAGCCACCCTTACTGTGGGGGGCCTGAAAACCCCCCAAACATGATGGGGTGGTGCACAAAATGGTTTTGTACATGGCATCTGCTCACAGTGGAAGCTGTCCTTCCCCAAAGCAGGGACTCTGTGCTCCCAGATGCTTTGGAAAGACAAAATTAAACGAAGTTATTAATGAGGCTGTGCTCTGGCCGGGGCTATGCAGGGAGCCTGGGAACTGACTCCAGCAGGGTGGGAGTCAGATGGGGCTGGATGCAGCCCTGCATTGTCCAGGGATGCACTGCATTCAGCCCTGCAAGGCTGGCCCTGCCTTCTGTAGGATGCCTTGTTGTGCTGGTGCAGGGTGAGGGCATTGGGGAATGATTGCAAAACACCCCTGGATATGAGGCATAGCAGAATACGTCTGCAACCACAAACAGCAAAGCAGGAGCAGATGGCAGGAGTGACCCAGTGTGTGAGATGTATCTCGGTGTTTCTGTGGCTGCAGATGTAAACAACGGTGGTTTTTTTCACCTTCAAATGAGAGGTGGGCATTAGGCTAAAAGAGATTAAGAAGACATGTCCGTGAGGGTGCTCTAATTTACCCTAAACTTTACCCTTAAAGCGGGGTTTGTAGGAGAGCGCTGGGGTTTATGCTGTGCTCAGGAAGGCATGTATGAGCATGGACATGCATGGGCGTTTGCACATCACTTCCAGATTTACTGCAGAATGCTGCTTTTAAGGAAAACAAGGTGTCAGGGTTAGTGGGAGCCTCTTGCTGGTGAAGCAGATGGCTGCAGTGCTGCTGCCATGGTGAGATGGCACCAGGGAAACACCTCTGGGGAGATTTCCTTGTAGAGGCTGAAGGAAGAGGTGATGGGCTGGAATCTGGAGCATGCAGCACAGGCCAAAACCCATCCATTCCCTAAAGAGGAGCTGAATCCACAGATCGCAAGTGAGACGAGCAACGCAAAGAAGGTGCTGTGAGATGATGCCGCAGTGAAGCAGCAGAGGAGGATTCACACTGGAGAGGATTCACAAACCTCCTGCTCCACCCTATGTTCAAAGATAAGGCAGTGTTGATACAGTATGTGCTGGGACAGAGGGTGTACAGCCCCACATAGAGTGTATATAGACTCCCCCATAGACAGGGAAGGCAAGCAGAGCAAAAGGTTAGGAGAGCTCTGCCTCTCTGGAGCAGAAAGGCTTTAGCGACAGCAGAAAGTATCCAGGCAAGAGAGAAACCACTGAGTGCAGCCAAGAAAAGGGAAGTCTATGATTCTAAGTGTTGAACCCAGGCCAAATGATAGCTTAAGCCATTGACTTGTGCCAGCAGCGGAGTGTGCTGGGCTGCAATGCCGGGCTGAGCTCCATCACAGCTCACCTGGAGATGTGGCACTGGCTCTATCCCATTGCCCTGCATCATTCCTGAGAAGCAGGAGCTGGTGATGCTGTAGCAGACCCATGGGTGCCAAGGGACGATTCTGGGGCTCTGTGGTTGATAGAGGGGCTGTAATTTCCATCTGAAGCTTCAAGGCAGTTTTTGGTGCTCTCTCCACCAGCACTGCCCTCCTGGGATCTCTCATGGTCTTGAAAGGAGGTGAAGTGGCTGGTGGGCAATAGGGACTCCCACCCTTCCTGCCCAAGGTATTTCCCAGTCCTGGCTATCGCTGGCATTCATCCTGACCTAGATGTCCCCAGTCCAGAGCATCCTCTCAATCTTTTCTTTTCTCAGTCCACATACAGCTCCCAAGTGCCTCTTTCCCCATCCTCTGTTTTGCTGGCTGGAGACACTTGACTTTGGGGTGTCCTCATGTTGCCAGTTCTCCTTCCACTTCCCCAGAGCACCAGGTCCCTCTGCTTCCCTCCCACCCTGCTGGGGATTGCAGACCTGCTCCTGGGCTGCAGGTCTCCAATGCACAGCAGAAGAGCATCTGCTCTCTCCTGATGATGTCCCATGGCAGGGTCAACGTGAGCTGTGCCCCAGAGCTGCACCAGACCAAAAGCCTCCTCTGCCCACCATCAGGCTAAGGGCCAACAAAGCAGTGAAAAAGAACAGCCCCCAATGGTTTTGGTCTACCCCATCTGCTGCTCTATCTGTCCACAGGTGGGTTTGATGTGCAGCCTAGCCAGGCATCCTTCCTGCCAAGCCACGGGGGAGATGGCAAGGAAATTGCTGATGGGCTGCTTGTTGCACCAGTCTCCAACTGGTTCCCCAGCCATCCCTTCCTGAAACCCATGAGAGGCTGCAGAGAGGAGGACAGGCAGCGTAATGGCAGGGAGCCAAGGCTGGGAGCATCCCACCTGGACACTGCTGTCCTGGTGCCATCACAACACATCCTGTGTGAACATTTGCAGGAAGCACTTGGCAGGGAAATTGTGCAGCCCAAAGATGATGCTGAGACACACGTGCATGGCAGGGAGATGGGTTCTCACCTCAAGGGGTCAAATGGGATCCAGCTGAAGGGTCTTGTCTCTGCTGCCCATCACCGATGGTGACCTCAACATCAGTGACATTGAAGTCAATGAGTGTTAGGGACAGATGGGCTCTAACAGAGCAGGAATTGGCACCTTCTGCATCCCTCTTAGCCAGATACTCAGGACCATCTTTGCTCCCTCTGGGCAAATGCATGACTTGCTCTGTTTTCTTAACCCTTAACTCCATTTAGATCAGATCAACTGATTCCCTGGTTCCCTCAGCTATTGGGGCCCCATGGGCTGGTGGTGGCCCCTGTCCGTGTGCTGCACCAGGACTGGAACTGCAATGGGAGCCATGCAGGAGACTCCCTCATGCTGGGAGCTGCAAGGAAATTGAACAGACACTGCCTTCCCAGTATTTCCCAATGCGGTGAATGCAGCCAGGCCAGATGCTGCCCCAGGGAATGGCTGTGCCTGGAAGTTGCCGAAATTCCCCCTTTGCCCTTTCCAGCTCCATAGCTCAGAGGTGGAAAGCAGAGCACTGCGAGGCACCCCATGGAGCATGCTGGAGCCCACAGGGCAGTGGGGAAGCTGTTGCTCTGGGGGATCCTACTGATGGCAAGTGTCCATGAGGGTGACAGAAAGCTGGTGCTCAATGAGGAGAGCCTAGAGGTGATGCTCACATGGCCCATTTACATTTTGTTGGGTTCAATTTCCCATGGGGACTCCCCCACACACTTCCCCTCATTTTCACTTTAATTAATAACTGCATTATCAAGGCTTCTGCAGGGGTGAGTGCTCAGGAATGCTTTGCGCTGCCTGTGGTATCCTCAGGGCTCTATCTCCAGCCTTTCCAAATTGTTCTGTATGAGGCTTAAATGGGTCAGTGCCTAAAATGCTCTCCCCTCTTCCCAAATTGTACCAGATTCCATGACAATTCCCTGCCTGCGTGTGCCTCTGAAAAGACTGGATCCTGAAACATCCCCTGTTCCCCATCTGCATGGTCTCCTCTGGTCCCCAGGCTCAGCCGTGTGAGGGGGATGGGGCAACCTCCCTGCATGCCACAGGGGTGAACTTCAGAGATGACCACTCTCTTCTTAGAAATCCCACTGACCCCAGCGGAGGGGGGAAACCCATCACATTCCCCTTTCACAATGAGAGTGGAAAGCCCCATTCCTCACGCTCCCGTGCCTCTCCTGGGGAGCAGAGGTGATGGGAGCAGCTGTGCTTTCACCCACTTGGCACCCAGACAGCTGCCAGGAGGAGGCAAACCCTCTTTGCTGCCCATGTGTTGGCAGGGTTTAGCCCCAGAAGGATGTATTCCTTACACTGGACATGCTCCTTTTGGTGTGCAGCCACAAGGAAACCAGCAGCAGGTGGGAGCCCTGTGTGCCAGAAAAGTGGATGGGGACCCCCAGCTTGCTGTGGGGACCAGTAGCCCACAGGACAGACCCTCAGCATCCCTTCCCAGCCCTTGGGCATGCTCTGGTAGCTGCAAAACCCACAGAGCATGTGGGGAGGTGGGGGTTTGCTATTGGACAGCAACCCCAGCACCCATTGCCAGTGAGTCAGGGCTCTGCTTTTGAGACCCCCCCTCTTTTGCTCTTGGGAGGAGCTGGCTCTGAGTTGGGACAAGTTGCTCCTAGAGGTTTGGCCACCAGCAGCGAGGAGCTGTGGTTCTCCCTGCTATGGCATTGTTTCGGCAGCACCATAGGGAGAGCAAATGCAGACCAGTCTCTGAGCTACCCTCCATCCACAAACCTCCAGGAAGACTGGGGCTGATGACTGATGCTAATCCTCCACCACCTAAATTCCCCTTCTGCCAGCCAAGATTTCTCTTTAATAGCTTGTGAGTGCTCTAAGAAGGCAGGTGCTGATTGAAGTTAATCTGGCACATCCTGTTTGTGCTGCTCATTCTGCCTAACCCCTGCAGCACAGCCCTGGCTTGCCAGGGCACAGGAACTGCCGGGGGTGATGCTTTCCCGATGGAGGAGACGATCCTATGCATGAGGCTGGTGCCAGTGCAGGCATGGAGGACTGTGGCCAGTGGTACCAGCCCATGGGTAAGGCCAAAGGGCAAGAGTCTCCTTTTGCTTCTTACTGTGCAGTGGGGAAGGGGCAGAGTTTGCTGTCTTCTGCTGCTGAGAGGTACAGAGGGACCACTGAGGTCCCCAGGTCCCAGCCCTGTGTCTTGTCCCCGGGTAGATATTTGGCCCCATGGAAGACCTGTGCAACGCTTTCCACTGAGATGCCAGGACATGACAAATCTTGAGCAAGGGGAGGGTGGAGGGATGGAGATGCTGCTCTAGGATTTCTTTTCCTTTGTGGGGAAACATTTTTCCTACTATCAGTGGGAATTTCTACGGATGCAACTGGTGCTGTTGCCTCTCATCCTGTTCCTGAGGCCCTCCAAGAAGAGCCTGTGTCCCTCATCTCTCCAAACCCCTTTGAGGCAGCTGCTGGCAGCAGTGAGACCATTCCTTCCCTGGTCTGCACAACGCCACTGCTCTCAGCATCCCACAGTGTTAGGTATCAGGGCTGAAGCAGGCTGTTTAAGGAACATCACTGCAGGTGTCACTGGCAGGTTGTGAGTCACCACGCCCTGGATAAACATCCCCATCCCTGTACTCCTGAGAACGTTTGCAGTGGGAACACTGATGTTCACTCCCTGCAGCGCCCATGTGAGCTGCTGGCTGCCTGCGCCGTGCTCACAGCCTCTGTGAGAGATTTCTGCTCTTGTGCTGTGAAAACCTGTTTCCAGGAAGCTCTGTAGCTCTCTTTCACCCTGAGCCCCATTGCTGCGACAACTGGAAACCAGGTTGTCTTTTGGTGTGTGAGATCGCAGTCCTGGAGCAGAGAATGCTGGCTGGGTTCTCCTCCATCCATCAGCTTTGGATGTGCCCCCCCTACCAGGCACTGGGAAGGGCAGAGGGAGCCAGACAGGCTCCTGCAACCAGATGGAGGAGCTCAGGGGGAGCCAGGTATCACCCCAGTACCAATATATATCCCAAAATTGGGGATGAAGCAAGTTCTACCCCCAGCATCAGTGGGTTGAGCCTGTGCGATATCTAATGGGAATGTCCCAGAGATGTCTAGGACTGGGAATTGTATGAGATGAGGCACCTCATGTGTTGGCCCAGAGCCCTGGGATGCTTTCACAGGGTAAAGGAACCCTGGAGCTGCAGCCCCTGTGGCCAGTGTGCCGGCAGTGAGGGTGTTTGGCTCTGGGACCACAGAGCAGCTGGCTTCAGGGAAAGTAGACGGGATATTTGGGAACTGCTTGAAGATTAAAATCCAGCCTGTGGCAAGACTTGTCACAACTTCCCACCCCTCTTCTCCAAAAGAAAGTGAAAGCCACGGGCTGGAAGGATAAATAGGCAGCAGGGAGAAACCATCAGCAGTGCAGAGCTCACCTCTCCTGCCTGAACCTCACCATTGCCTCCAGCCCATCCACTGCCACACTCAGCAGCAAAATGAAGAAGCTGCAGCTTCTCTGCCTCAGTCTCCTGGTGCTGGGATGTATCCTGGGTGGTAAGAGGGAACCTCTCAGCCTGGCTTTCCTGTGGAAGGGAGAGGATTCGGTTTCTTGCTCTCTTTTGCATTTCCAGCAGAATTCTAGAGGGAGCCATGCCTGGGGGGCTCTGCTGCAGCTCTCTGCATTCTCTGCTTGTAACCTGTCTCAGAGGGACTCTATCCTGCCCAAAGTCCAGGCAGCAGCCTGCAGGGCACTGAGGCTGGAAAGCTGTGCTTGGTAAAGGCTATGGAGCAATCCTGCCTCCCTGTGCCCTAGCCCAGCTTACGCACACTGGGACAGGATCCCCTTCTCCCCAGCACACCAGGGGAGCATCCTCTGGCAGGGGGGAGCCTGGGGGCAAGCAGCAGGTCTTGGGAGCAGAAGGGAAGGTGTGTGTTTGCAAACAACCCGTCTTTGAGGGGCTGCTGGTGTTGGACATGGTGTTTGCACAGGTCACAGATGTCTGGGTGGGTCATACCAGGCCTCTGGTATAGGGAGCTGGGGAGTCTGGATAGCTTGTGCTGTTGCACCACACCTTGCTGCCTGGGGTTACAGGCACCCCTGGGCTCTGTCAGCCTCAGTGGGCATTAACAGTGAATACAGCATTTGCTTGGAGGGTGATGGAGGTCCCCTACCCTGCAGTGAAATGCAGGCAGCTGGGTCCCTCAAGCTGTCACAGGATTTATCCATGTGGGGTGGGCTGGTGATGGGGTTGCTGCTGAAGTCATTTGCAGCCCCTTAGGAATGGGTGTCTGTATTGCAGCATTCTGAAGACAGATAAAGCCCCCTTTCCTGCCCTGCTTGCTGCTAGCACTGGCCTTGTGGGAGGGACCCCCAGGCATACAGAAGCGTTGTCTTCTATGAATCTGCTGTTTCTCATCTCCTTTGCTTTCTGTTTGAAAGAGGTGAAGGGGTGTGGGAGCAATAAAGCTCATGTCTGCATGTGCAGAGGGCACTGTCCTGCCCCTTCACCCTCTGGGATGGCTGGGTGAAGGTGCATCCAAACACCCTGCATAATGTGTTCCTCCTCCAGTGCACGGTGGGAACAATGTCCTCGACTGCTGCCTGCGGACGAGGGAGACTCCCATCCCACGTCGGATAGTGCGGGATTACCGGCTCCAGCTTGTGCAGGACGGCTGCGATATCCCAGCTGCTGTGTAAGAGACAACTGCCCCAGGGTGGTGATGACCAAGGGATGGACCCTGCGGGGAGGCAGGGAGGGAGGCAAAGCAGAGTTGGAGGAGGACACTTGTTGAGCTGGGTTTGGGGTTGAAGGAATAGGGAAGAGACCCTGGAAATCAAAGGCTCAGTCACACCAGGACCTACTGGGAGGGCAAAAACTGGGACAAAAGACAGGGAAGAAAGTCTTTGGGAAGAGATGGAGGAGGGCAGTGGGTGAGAGCTTGAGCTGTGCTTGAGCATCCCTGGGGTGTTCTGCTCATCTCATCTTGGTCTTTTTTCCTATGGACCTGGCAGGTTCATCACCACCAAGGGCAAGCGCCTCTGTGCACCCCCACAAGCCCCATGGGTGCTTCGTCTCCAAGAGAAGCTAGATACCAGCTTTTCCAGGAGGGTAAGAGCCATCCCTATTCTCAGCCGGCAATAGGAGCAACCCAGGGGGTGGGTTTATCCACCACCAGACAGGTTTTTCCCCAGTGTAACTAGGCTGCTGGGAAGAGCTGGGACATGCTCTCCTGAGGCATGGACATTCTGTCTCTGTCTCCATCCCTCCTCCTGGGACCATTTTGGCTTCTCACAGCCCCTCTTCCACCCCAAGTAAATGCAGCCATGGGCTTGCGATGAGTTTGGTGGGTGCTTTGTAAGCCCTGCCAGGTCCTCACTGCCATGGCTTGGCCACAGGAGGTCATCCATCCCTTGGTGACAACCCTATCCACAGGGAAGAGTCTCTGAGGAGGCTCCTGCCCCAAGGATCACACTCATCACAGCTGGGTTTTTCACTTTCCCAGGCCAAACACCATGGCAAGTAGGCTCTGAAGAAGTCCATGGCCAGCCCCATCACCCGGAGTGGGGCCAGTTTCCCACCTGTGAATCTGAAGCTAATAGAGCCAACCTGCTTCCATGTCCAGCCACAAGCTAACCCTCTTCAGGACTTGTGCCAGTGTGTGGGGCTGGGCAGAGCCCTGCCTGCTCTCTCCTTTTCCCTCTTTCTCAGCAACCCAGCAACCTGTCTGAGGCTGAGCCAAGGGCTGCTGGACCAGAGGCTCCATCACCTTCTCAGCCTGGAAGCTGTTTGATGGACTGTTCTGCAAGATGAGTTTGGGGTGTCTCAGCCTTCCCTTCAGCATGGCAGCTGGGACCTCCAGTACTAGTCTAATCCTTTTGGTTTCCATCATCAGCCCCAAGCCTGAGCCCTTCTCCTTCCCTGGGAAGAGCTGCCAGGACAGGACAGTGTGTGGATGGAGGGACGAGATGGGGATGTTCCTCACTGGCCATGCACTGTGGCATGACATAGATGCCCTAGGGGATAGCATGGTCTATGCATTTGCAGTCTCATGCCCTGACTTCCCTGCACTGTTTCCCCTCTTGCCCTCCCTGCATGGGTAATGTGGTGGTGGCAGAGTGGGCAGTGATGTTGCCCTCAGCCCCTGATCTCCTCAGGGACATTGCCCTCCTCCTTGGTCCTCCAGCCTGCCACCACGTTCACACCCTGCCTGGTGTGAGCAAGCAGTGTTTATGCTACAGGTATTTGCTGCTAGATTTCTTCAATGCAACAATTACAGATGTAAGTTGATGCTTCTCCCTCTTTTTTTCACTGTGCTGTGATTTTGTTAAATAAAAAGAAAAGCCAGTGGGTAGTTGACCTGCCTCGTGTTTGAGCCCAAAGGCCAGCGTGGGATATGCAGGCAGCACTGCCTGCGATGCTGCGTGGCAGGAGGCTGTGCTGGGGTGCAAGGAGGGGGAAAGGGGCTTTCATAAGGGTGAAGGACACATCCTACAGCAACTGGGCTGCAAGTCTCTCCTGGGAGTACCTTAGCACCACGCTGTGGCAGGCGCTCTGCTCTGTACTGCTTGTCCAGACTGCTGGAGAAGGTCTTCAGGGCACTGTATTGCAGAGATGGGGTGGGAGAGAGTGTGCCAGTATTGCACCATTGAGCACAAAACACTTCAGTCCTACCAGCACAGCTGCTGGGCTGAGCTCTCAGCTCACACAGAGGCATGGGACATGAAGGAAAAGCTTCAGGAACAGGTCTTTAGTCCTTGTAGTGATGGGAAACTGAGGCACAGTGTGGATTGCCCTGGCAGTTCAGTGCTTGCTAGCATCTGGGGTGCAGGCAAGGAGAAAGAGCTTTTGGAAAATGGAAGCAGGAGAAGACACCTTCTTTTGGGCACATCCATGGATGGAGGGGCTCCTGAGCCCCTTCTTCCTGAGCCTTGAATCTCCTGAACTTTGGTCTTGCTGCCCCAAAGTGGCCTAATGTCCCCTTGGGCACTGCCCTTTTGCATGATCCATGTGGTGTTTGAGTGAAGCTGTTCTATTCAGCTGAATCACGGGCTGAATGTGGATGAGTGGGATCTGCATAGCCAACAGCCATGCACTGTTTTCCTCCCAGAGACCATGGTGTCACACATGATGACCACATCATTAATCATTTTCACTGTCCCTGGCCTGGTTTTGGTGCCAGCCAACAAGCCTGGGCACAGGCTGGCAGTGAGGCAACCTAGAGACTATTCCTGAAGGCCGGGGGGACATTGCCACCACAATGGCATCCACAGTGGTGAAGTGGTTGGGCTGTCCAAGCCGGAGGATGTCCAGGCACCTGATGGCTTTTGTTGACATTTGTCGAATGCAATCTTGACCCGGTCCCTTTTTCTCCCCTGGTCTGCTGGCTCCCTTAGTTGCTAGCTAGGATTTCTTTTTCATGTGTTCCCTGCTCTGGGACCCTGCTCCCTGATACCTGTGCACATGCAATGCCCTGGGCTCGGCTGTCTCTTGGTGTGACTTTCCCAGAGCACCAGCTCTGTCCCAGCTCATTAACTACAGTGACAGCCCCAGCAATACAATCCTTAGTAGGAAGAGGAAGAAGGCTGGTATGAGAAAAGAGGCCAAGATAAACAGCATGAGTGGGAAAGGAGGATAACTGGTGCTTGTTGGGGCAGAAACTTTCCTGCTGCTCGCTCGGTGACCTGTGAGGGGCAATGGCTGGGGAAGGGGAGGATGCTCCATGTGGGTCTGCACTGGGGCTGCTGGTGGTGTGGGTCCGTGTGCATGGCAGGGGCTGCAGGAGGGGCTTAGCCTGGGGCTGATCAGGTTGATCCTTGTCTGTAGGATAATCTGACAAGGAGCGCTGTGTCTTGTTCCTTCGGAAACTGAAGGGGAAGGGGCTTGCACCATCTCTTGGGTGCTGGAAGCAGGTTTATCAATTTCCATCAGAGTTTGTGGGGTCGCTTGGCCAATCTATGTCTAAGAGCATGGCTGTACCCATCTCTTCTGGGATCAGTAAATGTGCCCTCCTCAGAGGAATGCAGCCATTCAGCACAGATCCCTGCCAGGTCCTTGTTTTCTGTGGCTCTTAAGGGGATGGTGATCCAGGTCCCAGCTCTGGCAGCAGGCTGCCCTCACCCCTGATTGGTGTCCTGGGTCAGGTACATGGTCCTAGCTGTCTGTCCCTCCCCCAGCCCGGCAGCAGTTATCCCTGTTTCAGAGCCCCATTCTTGGAAATCTGTCAGAACCAGCAGGGCTCAGTGTTTCCTAAACTACAGACTGAGTTTTTCTAATACAAATGTCAACAATCTCTACAGGGGGAAGCAGCCACTTTCCTTAGAGAAAGCAGCCTGTCACTGCCATGTCAAAAACCTCAAGTCCCAGCCAAGAGCTAGTTTCAGTATAAAGTGTTCCAAGCCCTCCTGTTTTTCTCTCCCCAGCTGTGTTTTTCCTGCTCTTTACCTACCCCCAGTGCATCCTTAGGGAGTGGTGGGGCAGCATCAGGATCTGCTGTGGTATGATCCAGCCATGCCCTCAGTAGGTCTAGGGTGATATGCAGGGATCGCTTTGGTGTAAGGTGTTCTGGAGCAATCACCTGCAGTCTTTCTTCCATGCCTGGGACCTGTATTTCACATGTTGTGCAATTATAAATAATTATAACTGAAAAGCTTTCCCTGAGAGCTGACAAAAGAGCTGCTTTCCTGGTGACTGTGCACAAAGCAGGGCAAGAAAGAAAAGGCTGCATCTGTGCAAGAATATTGAGTACAATTTGGGTTGCTCTCTGGCTGCCAAGATCTTGAAAGCATTCCTCTCTCACCTGCCATAGAGTTCCAGACTGGTTTGGGTTGGAAGGGGCCTTAAAACTCACCCAGTTCCAAGCCCTGCCACGGGCAGGGACACCTTCCACTAGAGCAGGTTGCTCCAAGCCACTGTGTCCAACCTGGCCTTGAACACTGCCAGGGATGCAGCAGCTTCTCCAGGCACCCTGTGCCAGACCCTCAGCATAAAGAACTTCTTCCTAATGTCTCATCTAAATCTTCCTTCTTTCAGTTTAAAGACATTTCCCCCTGTCCTGTCCCTAACTGTCCTTGTCAAAAGCCCCTCTCTAGATTTCTTGTTGGTCCCTGTCTTGGATGATCCCCAGGCTGCATTTAAAGGGCACAAGTCACTGCAGACACAATCTGCTGCAGTCTCAGGGTCTGCATGGGCATTCCCACTCATTCAAGGACCACCACAGCAAAACAGCCACCTGCTTCTCTGCAGCAAGAGAAATATAATACCCCTTCCAGGTGCTTTACTGGGACCAGTTTTGACCCTTGACTCCGAAGAGGTGATGTATGGGGGCTTTTTCTGTCACCAGCATCCCTCATTTGTGCTGTTTGTTGCTCCTGGAGCCTCACATGCAGCCATAGTCAAGGTGAGCAGCACAGCAGGGGCTAAAACTGTTCCCCCTCCTGCAGCCTTTATGGCCTCTTCATATTGCTCCGTGATGCAGAGGAGTCCATGGGAGCTGCGAACATGCATTGGGCATGTTTGCCAGTGCAAGAGCTGGTTGTCCCCTGTGCTGGTGATCTCCTCTATTTAGTGCCAAGGCAAGAGGCTACTTTCCATGGGCACACCTCCCTTAGCATCACTGCTGGACCTAGCTGTCAGGGGCTCAGAGACCTGTCTGGGTTTTGAGAGGAGATGGAACACATGGACAGTCTGGAAGGGTGGGAAGCCAGGTGATGAACAGCCCATTTAGCCTCATGCCATTGCACTGTTTGCTCTTGTCTGAGCAGTAAACGTGTGTGGATAATGGAGAGAATCCAGGTCTGGCATCTCTCCTCCTCTCAGGCCCCTGCTTGCTCCCCTCTCATTGCCAGCATGTCATCACCAGTGCTGCTTGTCCAGACACTTTCTGCTGAGATCTGTCTTGTGGGAAGATGCCAGGACCCTTGGCCAGGCCGTGGGGCTCTGAGAAGGAGCTGGTGCCATCCTGCAGGTGAACTCTTCATCATGGTATCGCCCATCCTGCACCTCCATGGTCTGATCGCCAGGACTGGAGCATGAGACCAGGGTGCTCTTCCTGGCCTGAGTCCCAGGAACCAAACTGAGCCCAGAAGTTGTCTGATATGCGAACCCTTGTGCCCATGCAGGGCCCAGCTCTGTGCTTTAACAAGTTTCGGTACTACAGCTCGTTGCAGTGTAGGCTCAGCCGTAAGCCAGGCACACCCTTGACCAGATCCCAGGGCTCAAAGCACCTTTCAGAAAGGGATGGGGGGGGACTCATTGTCTCTGCCCTCAGATGCACCCATCTTCTCTCCACGCACAGTAGCAGTAAAAACTGGAGATTAAAGAGAAAATCAGGAGGACAAGCAGATAGGAGACTTGTCCTCCTGCCAGAAGTCTCTGGAAAGTACCTTCCCCATTGCCCATCGCTCCCAATGAACCTGCAGGAAGTGGTGAGAGGTTTAGTGACATTTCTGTGGCACTCCCTACCTCTCCCTCCTGTGTTCCTGCTTACCTGTACCTCTAGATAGTGTTTTCTCTGCTCCCCGTGGTGTGCCCTCTGGACAGGAGGTTGGGGAGAACCTGACCTCCATCCTTTCCTCAATTGCTCTGCAATCACAGCAAAACAGCTTGTCTACATGGCAAAACAGAGCTCGGTCTGTAGCAGGTTGAGGTGAGGTGACACCAGCCAGCTCAGACTGAAGGGATGGGGCTTGGAGGGGACTAATGAAGATCTGGGAGCTCCATTAGCTCTGCCTGGGAGCAGATGGGGGGGATAACCATAGGTTAAAGACCAGGAAAAGGCAGCAACAAAGAAGAGAAGATTTTGGTGCTTCTCATGAATTTAAGAAGTTGATGTGAAGCCCAAGGCTGGTTGGAATGCATTAAACCCAAAATCATGAAAATTCTTTCCTGGTCTGGGATAGAAAGAGAGAGACAGAGTATTGCTATAGAAGCCAGGCACAATCAGAGGCTCTTCCTATGGTCCTTTTTTAGCTCTACCAGGTGCAAACATCTAACCCTGTGGCCTCCTTGGCCCAGTGCTTCCCAGTTTCTGCCCAGTTTCCTTGGACTCTTCTTGCTTCAGTGGTGGCTATTCTGTGCCTGTCCAGAGGGATTTGCCATCTGTGTTGTGTCCCTGCAGATGTGCTAGGTGTGATTTGCCTTGGGGCTGTTTGGCTCTGCAGCTTTGGTCTGCCTCCTCCACAAACACATCTTGCTCTTCTCCAGTTTCCCACAGAAAGTAGAAAGATTTTCTTTCTTGCAGATGTTCTGGCTGGGAAAACCCCTTCTCTGGTGGGATGAGCACTGGCTGTCCCCACACCACAAATACACAACTGTGTTTACATGCACATTCCTTAATCTTGTTTAACTTATCAAGCCATGACTTTCTACTCTCTCTGGGGGGAATGATGCTCCAGAAAATCAGCATTTACTATCAGAAATCTTGTGAGCTGCTGAGATGGTCTTTGGTGAAGAAATCAAGTGCCTTCCTTGAAAGACTCTGCAACTTGTAGCTTCCCACCTTCTATCTAGTTGACATTGCTTTTAGGAAGGCACCAGTCAGCATTTGCAGTGACAGATGACAGCCACTGTATTGCAAAGTACAAAAGCAGAAGCATCCTGTGTATGCTACAGCTACAGAACTGCCCTCTTCTCACAGTGCTTGGTTTCATTTCCCACTTACTGTGCAATGCTCCAGCATTCTCCTCTGTCCCTGCCAAGGCCAGATACCACAGGGAATTCCCAGTGTCGGAACCTGCAGGGCTGTGGGTTTCACTGCCTGCCTGCGATGAAAGCAGGGCTGAAGTCCACTAGATTGATCTCTGTTGTCTCCAAAGGCTGTGTCCATGCTCTGCAATGACTCTTTGCTGTGGGGAAGAGGTTGCTCAGAGGAGCTGTGGCTGCCTCATCCTTGGCAGTGTTCAAGGCCAGGTTGGACAGGACTTAGAGCAGCCTGCTCTAGTGGAAGGCATCCATGCCCATGGCAGGGGGTTGGGGCTGTATGAACCTTAAGGTCCTTTCAACCCAAACCATTCTATGACTCTACAAGTCTATGATTCAATTAGCTTGGGCATGGCAGCAGTTCCTGGAGATGCTGGCACTCAGCTCTTCACTTCTCACTTAGGGTAGGCTCTACCCTGTTTGAGCTGCCCCATATCTTAGCACATACACCAGGAGAAGTAGATATCTTGCAGTATGACAGTGAGTGGTAGGAGGAAGCTCTCTCTACCTTGGCCTGGTTTCAAGCTAAACTCTTTACTAGCCCTGCTGCTAGTAAATCCAGTGCAGGTGGCCTGTTCCAAAAATTAGCATCTCCTGGCATGCTCAGATTTTGTAGAACCTGTGTTTAAAACTATATTGCTGCCGACTGAAGCAAAAAATCACCACAAACAGCCATTTGTGAGTCAGTCATGCCAAGAGGTGCTCAGATCTCCAGCCCAACTTGGCAGCTGGTGCAGCGGTAAGGGGAGAAACAGAGGCTGCATTGCGCCTAGTGGGATGAGGACAAGGGGTACATGACCTGCAACTTGCTGCCACTGCATCCAGGCCCTGTCACCTTCCCTCCTGGCAGGAATAACTGTTATAATTTATCTTTGTGCTTTGTTCAATAGAGTGAATAGGATGGTTTGGGTTGGAAGGGACCTTAAAGCTCAC
>NW_009939527.1:8634-30383 GCF_000696875.1 Nestor notabilis | reverse complement strand
GTCCACAGGCAGGGACCCCTTCCACCAGAGCAGGTTGCTCCAAGCCCCTGTGTCCAGCCCGGCCTTGAACGCTGCCAGGGATGGGACAACTGGGCTCTGGAAAGGCGTGCACCCACTTGGGAGGCTTGTGGAGGAGAGCAGCATTTGTTTAGAGGTCTGGATGACCCTGTCTCCAAGCACAAGCTGAAGGAGCTTGGGTTTACCCTGCTTCCAGTAAGAGATAAGATGTTCTCCAAGCACACAGAGGGATACTGCAGAGAGAAAGTGAAAAAAAGTGCTCTCTAAGTTTACTTCTACAGGTCAAGAAGCCACCGGGGTCCCTGGGGTCAGGCTTCAGGGGGAAATTCCATTTTTCAGGAAGAGGCAACTGAAGAAGTGTTGCATCTCCACTGCCGTAAACTTACGGTCAGACCACTGCCAGTCAGAAAACTCTAAGTAGTGCTGGCCCTAGCTCAGCACAGGATGGACTAGAAGACCAGGGCCAGGACTTCCTAATTCTTTCCCCCTCTCTGTTATTCTGGCCTACTACTAGGTTCCCAGTGTGTGAGGTTGGCATCCTCTGCCTTATGCTTATTCCTCTGAGGGCTGCATGAAGTCACAGAGACGGTCACCTTGGGAACCTCTCTAGAATGTGGACGTGGGAGGATGGAATCATAGAATTCCAGACTGGTTTATGTTGGAAGGGACCTTAAAGCTCATCCAGTTCCAACCCCTGCCACGGGCAGGGACACCTTCCACTACAGCAGGTTGCTCCAAGCCCCTGCGTTCAACCTGGCCTTGAACACTGCCAGGGATGGGGCAGCCACAGCTTCTCTGGGCACCCTGTGCCAGCGCCTCAGCACCCTTGCAGGGAAGAATTTCTTCATAATGTCTCATCTCAATCCCCCCTCTGGTAGGTTAAAGCCATTCCCCCTTGGCCTGTTGGAAACTGGAGCTGCTCTAAGGTCTCTCTGGATCCTTCTCTTCTCCAGGCTGAACAAGCCCAGCTCTCTCAGCCTATCTCCAGAGCAACGGTGCTCCAGCCCTTGGAGCATCTCTATGGCGTCCCCTAGACTCGCTCCAGCAGGTCCACATCCCTCTTGTATTGGAGACCCCAGAGCTGGATGCAGCACTGCATCGGGAGGTCTCATGAGAGCAGAGTAAGGGGAGACTGAAGTCACACACTGAAGTTCCTACTCATTTGTTGGGTGCTTGGTGTGAAGCTGCCCATGCCCACAAGAAACCCTTGTGCAAATCCAGACCTGACCTACTGCCCACGTGGTGAAGGTGCCTTGGGAGCATGGAGACATCTTGGCAAGCCAGAGTGAAGGAAGCAGCTCTCGTGTAGCATCCATGTTCTCCCTCTGAAGAGGAGCAGGCTGTGCAGGCACTAATGTAGAGTGTGAACCACCAGTGGTGAAAAACAGTGTCCTTGCTGTCACCATGTGGGCCACATGCTAGTGTACTCCTGGCAAGGGCATTTGCAGCCTTTGCTCTTTTCACCAGCAAAATCTGAATTTGGGTTGAGAAAAAAAAGAAAGCAACCCAAAGAGAGGAAAGAAAAGAGCTCTTCAGGGCAAACGTGAAGCCAAAATGCTCAGCATCAAGTGCTTTTTCAAAGCAGCTGTGGAGCCTTGCTCGGAGACAAATAAAGGCTGGTTTGAAGCTGGAGGACTAGCTGGCAGGACACACTGTTCCCATCTTGCCATATGCTTCCCAGACCACCTGCCCTTTCAGGGATGGGTTCCATGCAGAGCTGCCACCATGCAGGACAAGCATCTGGGTGTTACCACCAGGATCCTGATGCTCGGGCAGGCTTGAGCAAGGGCAGAGCTCTGGGGTCATGGAGTAAGGAAGCCTTTGAGGGATCCTGTCTCCCTTTGGAGAGCTCAGAGAACTGGAAACCTTTATACCTGAGTGGTTTATCCTCACCCTTGTGAGGCTTTGAGGATCATGGGTTGGGATGCAGTTGTGACAGGCTGGCTGGCAGGAGATGTGCACTGCCTGGCCCGCTGGGTAGTATCGTATGGAAGCTGTGTTTTTGGGTTGGTGCAAGGTCTGAAGCATCTCAGTCAAGGGAGTTTTACCCAAAGCGGGCCCTGAAGTGTCTGTGCTCACTGCCTTAACAGAATGAGGAAGGGCTTGAGCAAAAAAAGCATCTGGAACAAGATCAGAAGCCAGACATGCCCCTAAACAAAGGAGATATGTGGCCTTGGATGAGAAAACAGACAGGCAAATGAAATGGAGGGGGCCAACAGCAGGTTGGGTTTCTCTGAATCTCATTTTTCTTCCTTGTGCTGCAACTGTCTAAAGTAAGTGCTGGGGGGCTGTGGTGTGCCAGGACACGCTGGGGCCATTCATCATGGGCTGTGCTGGCAGCTTGGACAAGGCCGTGACGAGAAGCTTCCAGCTATCCAGAGGGGCTCTGCCTCATTTACAGCATCAGGTTTGCCGTCTTTCCCATTCTGCATGAAGGCAAACGCAGGGAGAGAAGATACTCTCTCAGCAGGGCATTAACCTCTGCAAATGTGACCCTGCAGTGCTTTTCTACAATGGCTCTGGCAGGGCTTCAAGAGGGTCATTGCTCTCCCTGATCCCAGAACTCCTTCAGCTCAGTCTGGGAAGGAATTCCTCCTGCTCGCCCCTCATAGGCTATTTCTGGTTGCACTCACACAAGCCTTCTGGGTCAGTACATTCCAGTATGAGAAGTCCTGATCTGCACAGCACTGCTTCTTCTCTTCTAGAAGCTGCCCTCCTGTTCTGGACAGTGTGTGTGAAGATGGAGAGCAGGTAGTTCTGCAGTGATTTCATAAGGATCTGCTACGAAGGGCTTTCTCTGCAAAGCCAGGAAATTAAGTCTGATGTCCAATGTAGAAATTCCCAAATGAGCCTTTTGTCAGCTCCTTGCAAAGGGAGCAGGAGGAGGCCACAGTAACTGGATCTTTGGGATATTCCCCCTTTGGAGGGTTCTGCACTGCCCCAGAGGCAACATCTTCCTTCCCAGCCTTCCTGTGAGATGCTGCTGTCCAAGAATTTCCAGGCAGAGGATGACCAGGGCCAGGAAAAAGCCATCAAAAAGAGTAAAGCTGGAGTCCGTAGGGGCAGAGCTGCCAAGAGTGCAAAAGCAGCACAGAGGAGGGGAGCTGGGGATGTTTCTGAAGCAAGTAAAATGTACCAGGTTGGTATTCCTACCAGGGCACAGCAGCAAAGACTGGAAAGTCCCTGGCTGGCTCCTCTGTGTCTGATAAGGCAGGCTGGCTCCATGCCCTGCCAAGGAAAGACTTGCTTGTGGATCCTTTCTTACAGGAAAGCAAGGCAGGGGGGAGTTATCAGGATGTCAGTCAGAGGGACTGGAAAAGGAAAGGCAGACAGATCCTTCCTTCAGGCAGCTCCAAGCACAGCCACAGTGTTAGCAGGGCCATTAAACTTCACAGGGAAGCTATCGGGAGGGCAGCAGGTTCAGGGCTTCTCAACTGCAGTCTGGGAGTGTAACATTGAAGCCTGCTAAGACACTGAGCTCCCTCCCCTCCATGTCTCCATAGTGCCCTTAGATGTGTACTTGCATCCCCCTGAAACCCTGAAGGTCTTTTAAAGCCTCCTCCTGCTTCAGGGAGGCTGATCCAAGACTAGCTGTTCAATTTTGGTTTGAAACATCCTCCTTGAAATCCTTCTGCTCCTGTGCTAATGTCCCCAGGCCTGACACGAGTGGTGTCCATCCCTGAAATTATCAGGCTTAAACTGCAGGTTTAAAGCAATCAGGAATGCTCTTTTCAAACCCTCTGAAGGTAAGTCGTGGAAACCTGCAGCACAGGGTCCTTGAGGGGAGCATCCAGGGGATGGACAAAACTATCACAGGCAGGTGCACATGGGACCCACACAAGCTTCACTATGGGAAACTCCCACACTAGTGACTCCTGGGTGCTGGGAGGGGGTGGCAGGGAAGAATGAGTCTGGTTTTCTCTGTTCCTTTTTCTTATGTAAGTAATCATGGTCTCAGCTAGAGAGAGAGACAGGGTAATAGAGCTTCTGTCCTCACCAAGCACTGCTGTTCCTCTGTCCTTTGCACTGCTAAATTTCACCCAGTATCTATTACATCCACTTTTTCTTGTAAGTTATACTGCTGCTCCTCTGAATCATCACAGAGTGTCATTAACCTGTTCCCACCTTTCGTGCTGATGTTGGTGTCGTGACTGGCCCCACAGGCTCCCATGGTGTCTCACCAGCGGATGGAGCTCCCTGGCTGCTTCCCTTCACAAACTCCCTGCTTGCTGGGATCCCAGTAAAGCTGGGATGAGGGCCACCATCAGAGGCTCTTCCCTGCATTTCATCCCCAGGAGGGCTTCACCCACCCATCATTTCTCACATCCTGGGGAAGCAGCTTGCAGGCGGAGGAGCAGTGAGTGCTGCCCAGGATGGAGTGTGACGGTCCTTTGACCTCGTGTCCTGTGGGAACAAGAGCTCTCCTGGCTCCCTGCCCTGTGCTAGCAATGCTTAACCAAATGTCCCTGCCTCCCGAAAAATCCCGGACAGCAGAAAAAGCCAGCTACCCGCTGGGACGGAGAAGGAAGGCACCACTGAGCTTTTTCTTGTCTTTGTTTGGGCAGGCAAAGTTCAAGGCTAGCTGTCACACAGGACCATTCCCGGACCTGAATTCATGACAGCGCATCCCGGAGACCCACAGGAACTCACAGCAGAGAAAAACAAGCTAGAGATGACTTTGCCTGAGGTTATCTAGGGGGACCCAGGGCTCAGGACATGATGCATAAGGTTGGTCAGGCTTTTTGTGTGCTTCTTGTGTCATTCTCTGCTCGCCACAATGGGCCTCTCAGCTTCTTACAGCAGAGGAACAGCTGAGTCCTGGTTGCCCAGGGAGGTTGTTGGGGGACAGGTCTGGTCTGTGAGAGGGCTGATGGTGCTGCTGTGAATGGACCACATCTGCAGAGTGAAAAGCTGATGATGTGTCACTCTAGCACATACCGAGTACTTTGTGTTTTGGTTGTTTGTGGTTTGGGTTTTTTCCTTTTCAGTGTAAAAAGAGAGTGATTTGTGGGGACAGAGATGCTTGAGGTGAAGATGACAAGCCTCACAGATGGCCACAAAGTAAGGGGCTGCTCTCCATCTAAATCTCTTGCGGCTGCTGTTGCTGCATTCCAAGCACCATTTCTGGAGGGACAAGAGGGGTTTGTGGTCATTTTGTAGAAAGACACCAGCTTGTCCCATGGTGGAGGAGCAGTCCCAGCAGGGCAGATTGACGTCTGCCTGTGTTGGAGACTTTGTCAGGCAGACATGGCTGCAGCTCTGAGCTCCAGGAGCACCTTGGTTGTGGGGGAATGATGCTGCAGAGCTCTGCTCCTTAGTGACAATGAGTTCGTCCTTCTGCTGTGGCCCTGCCATGGTCTGTGTGTGCCACTCTGTGTCTCTCTCCTCCTTCCCTGTGTAACAGAGCAACAGATCAACTCTTCCCTCATTGCCTGCCTGGTCTATGTAGATGAGATTGTAAAGTCTTCAGAGTCAAGTGTAGGTCTGAGTCTCTGGACATCACCAGTAAAAGTCATGGTTCCTGTGTGGTTTGAACACATGCATGTGGCTGGCACAACCTAGCCATCTGCATGCTGATGTTCCTTGCAGCATGCAGGAAGCCCAAGCCATGGTGCTGGGTGCTGGCAATGGCCATGGCAAATGCTTCAGTGCTGTCCTATAATCCCAGCAGAAGACTGCCACAATCCTCCAGGCCAGGCGAGCCCTGCTTTGATCATGTAACACTTGTCTTCGCTGGAGATACTGTCTCAAGGATGCTGTGACGTGCTGGGATTGGTCCACAAGCCTTACTCCAAACATCTCCCTTCTCACACAGACCCAGAGCAAGGAGAAAGTATCTCCCAAACCTCCATCAGCTACAGCAGTGGCTGCAGGGAGGCAGAAGGAGAGGAGCATGGGAGACATCCATACGTGCCATGCTGCTCATGGTAAAGAGCTTGTGCAGCAAACAGAGAGAATGGGAGGAAGCCAAAATCTCCATCCTGATGGGTCTCTGCTACTTTGTTTTAACCTCAGGTGCTGGCACATGCCAGCCTGCACCAGTTCAGAGCTGACATCACATGAATCCTCCACACACATTCCTTGGTGCCATTCCCTGGGTTCACCCCTGATGACACCCTGGAAATACACCTCACCCTCCTAGTGTGCCTGGCCAGTTGTCACTATGTTGTGCATTGCCCATTTAGGACAAGAAGTAACAGCCTCAAGCTGCACCAGGGGAGGTTTAGATTGGATTTTAAGAACAATCTCTTCACAGAGAGGGTGCTCAGGCATTGGAACAGGCTGCCCAGGGCAGTGGCGGGGTCACTGTCCCTGGAAGTGTTCAAGAACAATGTAGATGAGGCCCTTAGTGACATGGTTTAGTGGTGGACTTGGCAGTGCTGGGGTAGAGTTTGGACTTCATGATCTTGAAGATTGGAAATCAATGATTCTATGACTGTGTTCATGTGAGGATGCTGAGAATGAGGGATAGGGCAAGGTTAGCCTGCCCAGCCTGCAGCAAGTGCGTGTCACTGAATGCTTCCCAGCTAATCAAGGATGTTTTCAGTGAGCTCCGAGCCACGCACAGCTGATGTCTCACACCAGCGCCGTTTACCTCTGCTGTGAAATAAGCTGCTGATTATGCAGCAGTAGATTAAAAGGCTTTTAATATCTTTATTGGGTACAAGATACACAAACTTAGCCTGGTAACTCTTCAGGGGAAAAGAAAAAAACATGAGTGAAGGTAAATCTGAATGATCAAGGGAGAACTCAGCACTTTAGCCCCCTTTTTACAAGCTGCTCAGGTTTGCAGATTAATCAGCCCTGGGTGCATTTGCGTAAATACTCTCATTGATATGATGCAGGTTCATACCCTTGAATCACAGACTCATAGAATCATTAGCTTTAGAAGGGACCTCTAGAGATCATCTATTCCAGCCCACCTAGAGCAGGTTACGCAGGAACACGTCCAGGCGTGTTTTGAATCTCTCCAGAAACTTCTTGTGTTTTAGTTTATTGATCCTTGTCCTGTCGCTGGGCACCACTGACAAGAGTCTGGCACCATCCTCCTGCCACCCGCCTTCCAGATATTGATCTGCATTAATGAGATCCCCTCTCACTCTGCTCTTCTCCAGACTGAACAGGCCCGGCTCCCGCAATCTCTGCTCATAAGAGAGATGCTCCAGACGTCTAAGCATCTTCATGGCCCATCTCTGAAGGAACACTTGCAGCCCCCATGCGTCAGTCCTGCCCTCTCTCTTCTTACATCAGTGATGCTAATTTGCCCTTTGCTGCTGATGGATTGTGTGGCTGGAGAGGTACTTAGTCACCCTGCATCCTGCCTCGAGCAGCGAGCAGAGGGGCAGTGGTGGTTGAATCATCTCCTTACAGCTCTCACAAATCTGAGTAGGAGAGGTGTGTGACATGGAAAATTCAGATCCTAGAGACACTGAGAAGCTAGGCTTCCCTTGGTGTGACTAGAGCAAACCTGGCAGCACCCCCTCCTTGCACCTCATGGGGCTTCTGCTGCTCCCCATCATCCTGATACCCAGTCTCTCTGCAGCTGTCTTTTTTTCAGCTTTTCTTACTTTCTTTCTGTATCCCAGCTGCACTTTGAGGAAGGGTATAGGGAGTATTATGCTGGGGGAACCACAGTATCGGTTGCCATGGGCCATGCTGGAGCCTGCGGAAAAGGAACTTGCACTTCCCTTTGTAGCCGATGCTCCAGTGAAGGCAGCAGACCCTTTCTGGGTATTTCTCTTCGAAGTGGTTGCCTTCAGGAGGAAATGAAACTGTAACCCTCCAGACACTAGTACTCTTCCTCTGGGTTCCCAACCCCAGTCAGCTCTTACGTCTCTTTATGGATTTCCAGCCCTGCAGACCAGGCAGCACTACAGAGGTGAAGCAGCTCTGTAGATCACCTGTCAGATCTTCATTATAGATCCTTGGGTCACAGCTTAGGAACTGCTGCATTTAAAGGATCATGATGAAAAAGGGTAGGTTATTGACTGCAGAGCTTGGCCCTGGAGCAGAGCCAATGTGCTTATGCAAGAGGAATAAGCAAACAGCTAAAATCCTGCAGGAAGAGAAGCCTGCTACCCCACTGAGCCATCAAAACCTCTGATTCCTTCGTCTTTCCTCCAGTCTGAAGCTTAGGTGTCTGCTGGGATCCCCTCCTGTCTGGCTTCAGCAGGCTGCCATCCTGGCAATGGTGTTTCCTTCAATGTATTCTCCCAGTGTGTGCCTTAACTCAGCAGTTATCTTCAATCATGCTACAGGTAGGGGTCTGAACTTCTTGACTGTCCTAGTGCCCCGTGAAGACATAGTGGTGCCCACTCCAGGACAGCAGGGCTGTGTGGGTCACAGCAACTGAAGCAAATGTCCTTTTGTGCTGGAACACCCTCAGCATTGCTCTTGGCAGATTTTGGGCTGGTTAACTACCCTGGGAAATTGACCCCCAGGGTGGGCATCATTCTCAACAGGCAGTTTGGGTGCAGCCAAGGAGGGTGAAGAGAGTTTAGTAAGGTAGAGGCTGAATGCCTCTTGGCCCAGGGCCTGAAAGCAGCCCCAGCAGATCTGATTTCATGGAACCATAGAATCCCAGACTGGTTTGGGTTGGAAGGGACCTTAAAACTCACCCAGTTCCAACCCCCTGCTGTGGGCAGAGACACCTTTCACTAGACCAGGTTGCTCCAAGCCCCATCCAACCTGGCCTTGAACACTGTCAAGGATGGGGCAGCCACAGCTTCTCTGGGCAGCCTGTGCCAGCACCTCAGCACCCTCATCTCTAATCTAAATCTTCCCTCTGTCAGTTTAAAGCCATTCCTCCTTGTCCTGTCACTACCTGCCCTTGTAAAATGTCCCTCTCCAGATTTACTGTCATCCCCTTTAAGGACTGGAAGGTGATCCAAGGTCTCCCCGAGCATTCTCTTCTCCAGGCTGAACAAGCCCACCTAGCACAGATCTATCTGCAGGGTCCCTGCTCCTCTCTGTGCAGTCCTGGGTGTTTGTTTCTGCAGGATGCTTCTGCTGAGGCTCTCAGTATTATAGTGGGTTATTGCCTTTGTCCCTCTGGTGAGTAAGGTCAGCTGGGTCTGGAGAGGCTCATCCCTCAGCTCTGCACACAGCAAAAGCAGCTCCCCAGCCCCTTCAGCTACCTTGCTTACTAATGCCTGTCATCCACCACTTGCTGGGGATCTGAACTGGCATGAAGGCGATGCACAGGTCTCCAGCCCTCCAAAGGGGCTGTGCTGGGGGACCCTTTGCCCCTGCTACCAAAAGCAGGGCAAAGCCTCTTTGCCTCTGTTTCCACTGTCCCACACCATGCTCATGGCCAAACCCCTGTGAAAGGCCACAGGGGAGAGGTGCAGGTCTTTACCCAGGTTAGCTCTGGTGCAGCTCTGCCTGTGTCTAAAGCATGTAACTGCTTAGAGATGCCATGCAGAGGCAGGAAGCATTGGCTTGGTGGATTAAATCCTCATTGCCATGCAGGATTAAACCCCCAGAACCTTGACCCTACAGGAAAGGGCCAGAACTGCTCCCAGGACCTGGACTACAAAGCTGGAATCAGTCATGCATCAAGGAAAAGATGTGACATCCATGTCCATCACTTGGTGTCCTTGGGTCAGGAGCGAGGGTCAAGCCCTCCTGGAGCTGAAAATCCTACCTTCCAGAGTGATGCAGCCACATCTGTGCTGAAGAGCTGCTTTGCTGCTGTAGTAGTCTGTGAGTTTGCCAAAGGGGTGGGGAAGCCTCAGGCCACAGAGATGCACTAAACCCCACACCATCATACTGTCACTGCTCCTGATCCCACACCCCAAGGCATCAGCACATGCCAACACCAGGACTGGCAGGGAGCATGGCTGTGCTGGAAAGGGCCAGAGGGCTTTCTACCTGCTCTGCTGGTGGTTCAGTGATTGCCATGGTGGGTCAGTGGCTTGCTGCACTGAGCCACACGCTACAGACGGGCTCCTGACAGCTCCCTCAGTTTCTATTCCCCAGTCACCCTTTTTCTTTCATTTTCCACGTCTTTCTCTGACTATAAATATCCCTGAGAAGGACTTCCCAGCCTTCACAGAGGAAGAGGCAACAATTGCTTCCTGAAGGAAGTTGGCCAGGACGCCTGAAGGACCCTTTTCACCCAAGTGTAAATGACACCAAATGATGTCCCCAGACAGGAAACGTTGGAGGCAGCAAGGGCAGAGGATGCTGCCAGAAGGGTTCCATAGTGCTTTGTGGAGGAAATAGAGCTGCTGCCATCAGCTGGTTAATGCTTGGGGTGGGCTGCCATTGGGAACACAGCCTTGGGGTTCCCTGGGGCTCCTGTGAAGGCACAGCTGAGACCTGCAGTTCCAGGTTTGCCACAGAAGCAGGCAGGATGCTGCTGAATGACCAAGAGTCCTGCTGAGGTACTCCAAGAGTGCTTTGAGCAGCATGATTCACTTCTTGTTCAGTGTCTCTGCACAGGAGGTGGCTGCCATCACCCCTAGACACTCAAAGGTCTTTGTTTCAGAAACAAAATCATCCTCTTAAGGGCTGTTTTATTTCCCCAGGTGAAGGTACCTACACATTGACCTGGAGGATCTAAAGGGGGATCTGCATTCAGGATCTTTATCCTTATCTCATGCTAGGAGAGGTTGATCCTTCCACAGACTCTCTCCCATACGGGACAGAGCTGAGGTGACATGCTTCTCTCTTGATATTGCCCAACTGGCTTGATTTATCCACATCAAACATTTACCATCCACAGTCAGCTCCTTCATTAGCTGTGACACATCATGTTTAACCACACTGCAATAGCGCAGCCAGCAGCAAGCGTGCAGAAAACTGCACAAGGTTAATACAGAGACAATGGGAAAACCTGGGGCTGAATTCAAACAAACATGCACAAGCCTGGAAACACATCTGAGCTGGCAGAAGATCTTAGGTGAATGTGTACATCCACCTGCACCACCTTCATCCCTGCCTCTTTTGTTTATTCCCAGCTTGCCCACAGACCTGGGGGCTTGCATGGAGGAATAAGAACATATTTGGCTTGCAAACCACAGCGTGATTAACTCCCAGCAAAGCTTCTGGGTTTCACTTTGTGGTTGTAGGAGTTCAAGATACTACGCAGGGTTAACTAAATGTCTTGCCTGCATGCCCGGAGCACTCAGCTCCACCAGTACAGGGCAAGCCATGGGTTTTCCAGAACCAGGGAGAAGCCAGATGGGTGGGAAAGGAAACATGTTAAGAAATGATGGAAAAAACCGAACTGAGGAGCATGCCAGGGGTCCTTGCCCCACTCCCGAGCAGCTTCAGGCCCTTTCAGGCTCTACCCTGAGGAATGGTTATCTCATCCCCAGGAACGCATCCTTCCTCCAAAGGCTGTTTTGAAGGCAGTGTTTGCCATCTAGTGGGAAAGTAGGGTCTGGGCATCCCTCTTGCTTGCAGAAGGATGGGGCTTGGGGTTGTTTAGGCAGGAGTTGGGGATCATGCTCCCCCTTGCCCATAGCTGGTCAGCAGCTCCCAAACCCAGCAGAGAGCTCTGGGAAGGAGGGAATTTGCGAGAGCTGACACTGGCTCAGCTTCCTGCAGGTATCTCACCATGCTTTTTGCAGCCAGCCATGGATGCCTCGCTAAGTGTGGATCCACAGCCCAAGCCCTTGGAGTGGACCCTGGCTGAGCTGGTGCCCAACATAACATGAAAAACGTGCTCTGGAATAGAGGAGAAAGCACCATGTCCTGGATAAATGATGCCTTCCAGGTTGGCATCCCCCTGGGGATTAGTGCCTTCTAGATCAGCATCCTCTTGGGGACCAGTGCTTTCCAGGTTGGCATCCCCAGCATGCCTGAGGCAATCAGTGTTTTTTCAGGTCAGCATCCTCCCTGGCATCAGTGCTTTCCAACTGAGCATCTTCCAATATATTGGTGCCTTCCAGATTAGCATCACCTGGGGATCAGTGCCTTCCAGGTCAGCAGATCCTCCTGAGCATTCTCCAGGAGATCCCATGTGTAGACACAGACCTGGCACTTTTAGCACCTTACCACTTCCATACCCATCAGCTCAGAGATGACTATGCAGTGCCCAGCACTATGTGGAGCTCAGCCACTGCCACATCTGGTGGATGTCCCAGTGTGGTGCAAAGGCTGGGAGTTGCTTGTTTAATGGAAAGGGCCTGTGTGTTGTAACCTCCCAGAGTCACATTTAACTCTGGTCTGTCTCTCCTGAGGGAAGCTTCTGAAGTGTGTCCTGCTCTTGTTTCAGTCCCCACAGCTCTGGATGCAGCTGGAGGAGAAGATGGAGTTCCTGCTGTGAGGAAGAGATTACGTCCTCTGTGCAAATGACATGGCAGCATCACACTTCATAGCATAGAAGGAAGAAGCTCTTCCCTGTGAGGGTGCTGAGGCGCTGGCACAGGGTGCCCAAAGAAGCTGTGGCTGCCCCATCCCTGGCAGTGTTCAAGGCCAGGTTGGACACAGCAGCTTGCAGCAACCTGCTCTAGTGGAAGCTCCCCCTGCCTGTGGCAGGGGGTTGGAACTGGGTGAGTTTTAAGGTCCCTTCCAACCCAAACCACTCTGTGATTCTATGATTATGGTACGTGTGCATGGGGAATGCAGTGGGCACTGCTGCAAAAAGAAGTATGACTGCATGTGTCCCCAGTGCCATCATGCTTCATGGAACATGAAACACTGGGAACTTGTGCTTGGACAACAGGGCTGTTCTCAGTGCAATAAAATCTATCAGGCAAGTCCTGGGCTTGGTGAGCTCACCCAAAGTGCTGCTGCTGCTGCTTTAAGAAGAGAGCAGCCGTTTCCTGAGAGCATCATGAGCAGCAGTGCTTGGGAATAGCTAAGCTGCTGGCTTTAGCCTCCCAGCATCTCTGTGGTCAGATGCTTGATGCTTCCTGGCTGTGAAAGACCAAAAACATCCTCGAGGCAGGGAAAAGGCCAGCCCCAGCAAGCAAAGAAAGAAAGAATCCATTCCTGCAGGGAGAAGCCTGCAATGGAGCAGCAGTAAGAGATGTCTCAGTCCCTCCCCTCTCCACATCTATTTGAGAGCCAGCATATCTGGCCTGGCAAGTGATGACTCCCCTTCTCTCTTTCAGGAACGAGTGGATGATGGGTAAGTTTGCAGGTCTGTGGCAACTAGAAAGGAAGGCAGATGAAGAGGGAGCATGAGTGATCTCAGGGGTCTCCACCAGGCTGCGTGCTTGGACCTTCTAGCAAGAGCCCATGCAGTTATCCCATGTGCAGGCAAGATGAAAGCTATGGACTGGGTGAATGCTTAGCACTTAGCATTTTGAAAGCATTTGTGTTTGGATTCACTGTGTCCCCAGGGTACATCTCTGCTGCTCCTCCACTCCCAGTGCCTGGACAGCTTGAGATGGAAGCGGCTCCTGAGGTGGATGCTGTCCCTCTGGAGATGGGAGGCTTTCCCTGGCACTCTCTGGACCTGCACTGGTAACAATCTGAGCTCTGTCTCCTCATGTCAGCTATGATGGCACTTCCATGGGGACTAGGTATATGGGTCATATCTGGGACTTGTTTCCCAAACACCATCCTTGTTCTCCCTCTGGGCTTCCCTTATGCACTTGGCCTCCCAGCTGTCTTCACAAGTCACCCCTGCATGAGCATCTTTGGTGCTTAGGATGGTATCTGGGTGTCCAAACTACCTATCCATCCATACATCCATGCATCCATCCATGTATCCATCCTTCCCTTCTCCATGTGATCCATGCATCCACCTATAAATCTACACAGCTCTTTCCTTTTTTTTTCGGCTGAACCACTGACTGTATGCATACCTTTTCCTTTCTCCCTTGCCTTGTGATATATATGTCGCATGTCCCTCTGGTTTCCATGATCTGCTGGAGCTGCTTTTAATTCTTTCCTTGGCTCAGGAAAGGTGGAGAAGGAAGCTGGAGCAGCCATGAGAGGTAAATTGAGACTGTTTTGCTTCGCAGTCCTGTGCAACTCGCCTCCTCTGCTGCAAGATGTGGGTTGATCCTGGCAGCAAGGCAGGGACAGGAGGAGCTAGGCATGAGGGACAGCTCAGATTTGTCAGGGCTGGTGCAGTCAAGCAGCCCAGGAACCACTGCAAATCCATCTACATCCAGTGCCCTGCTGCAAAGGCTCTTGCCAAGGCTATTGCTTTCCCAAACAAGCCCTGCACTCAGCTGGGTGGCTTGTGCACCTCAGCCCCTGTCTGAGAGATGCTCTGGACTGGGGTCACCCTGTGCTGGATGGATGGACATGGACCTTTCCACACCCTGGTGCTGAGGACCTTCCCTGACTTGTCTCATTGCCTGCTGCAAGTGTTTTACCCTCAGCAGGACTCAGGCCATGTTCTCCTGCTGGGCTTTGGCTGATCCCTGCCCCACGCCAGGAAGCTGAACCCATCCCTGTTCCTCGTGGATGCAGCCCAAAGGCTGCTTTGACCTGGCACAGCCTCAGCATCTCCAGGCCTGACTTGTACCAGCTCCCCAAGTGATATTGGCACAACATCTGCCTGGGGAGGGTGGGATACAGCAGCAAGCTTGGAATTGCCTCTGCCTACTTGGGGCAGGGCTCCAGCCTGCAGCAGGAAGCCTCCTGCTCACTGTATGAGCCTCCAAAGAGCCTGAGCCTCAGAGGAAGTGCCCTGGCCCCATGGTGGGACAGGGAGGTGCTGGCGCTGCAACTGCTCTCATGGTCCCTTCCTGTTTTTCTTCTCCACAGTTTGAAGGCGAAGTTGACTTTGGCATCTGGAGCCCTCTCCTTTATCCCAGATTGCTGTTCATGCCCGGCCTCCCCTTGCACCTAGTGGAAAGCCCTGTTAGCCCATGTCCATCCTCCCCCTGGGCAGCTGGGAGTGCAGCATCCAGCACTAAGCATCTTTAGCCCTACTGAACTTGCTGCTTCCTTGGGGTCCCTGATGCCCGTGTGTCACATTTACAGGCTGCTGGGGCAGTAGGTGAGCCATGGGGCATCCCACCAGACTTTGTGGTGGCATGCAGACCTCTCATCTGCTCATGGTATCTCCTGCTGCCAGATGGCAGCATGTCTCATCTCTAAAGCTTCCATCAGAGAGGAAAGGGATCACCGTTCAGCGCCAAGGGAAGTGGGATGCAGTGATGAGGACCAGATGAGCATCTTCTGCCCTCAAGCTGCCCTGGCTACTGGAACTGGGTGTTCTCACTACCTGACCTGTCAAGTCGCAGTTACGAAAGGGCACACAGGTCTTGGCACATGGGGACAGGACTGCTGTGGGTCACCTCTGCCTGCAAATCACCTCTGCCCACCTGAGCTTGCACAATGCAGGGACATGTTCCTTCATGGACATGTGGGGCTCTGGTGGTCTCTGCTTCCCCCAGCCAGTGGCAACAGCCTTCTGTTTGGAGCACGCCTGGGCTTTCTAGAGTTTATAAGGCAGGATACAGGGGCCAGAGCCATTGTTGTGTGTCTCAAGCAGCCATCAGCCTCTAAACCAGCACCAGGTGCTGGGAAACCAGAGTTCAGTGTGCTAATACTGAAGCCACAGCTATGAGATGGACATCACCTGTGTTCAACAACATCCTATGGACAAACACAGCCCTGAGCTCCTCTGTAGCAGCAGGGGAGCGAGATCTGCTGGTGATAATAGCAGGTTTCCAAGTGGAAAGAGCTGCGTGTGATATGCTGGGGACTCAGGTGAGACAAGGGTGACCATGGCACATCAGAAAGGGTGGTGGCTAGGTTGGATGCTGGGGAGCAGAGCATCTGGAGCTGGCAAGTTCTGGGTTGTCTCTGAGAGAAGGGATGTGGCTGTTGGGCCAGAAAGTTCTATCCCCTTATGTGTCCCAGCTTTGTGACCTGCCTCACTTGCTCCGTGGAGAGCCCGGCTCCTATCCAAGGATGATGCCACCCCAGTAGCACACTGTAGATGGAGGGCTGACCCCCATCTCCTCCATCCAGGATGAGCAAGGGTGAGGGGCAATGAGGGGCTGGGATCTTGCAAAGCCAAGCAATGGCATGGGCAGCCCCCATGCCCCTGCAGCCGGGGTGGGAGTGCAGGGACACCCAGCAAGGGCAAAGAGGTCTGTGGGCACACAAGTCATTGCCAAAAGCCACAGCCCTGCCCTGGTCCCCTCCATCCCAGTCCCTACAAGGACCCTTTCAGAAGGTGTCCCCCCCTCCAGAGGGTTCAAGGGGAGCCCGGGGCCCCTGCTGGAAATGAGGCATCTCCCCAGCAGGGCAGGAGCAAGGACCCACCCTGAGCTGGCTCTGCTCCTCATGCTCCCTGCTCTGCTGCTGCCTGTATTTCCACCCTCCCCATCTGGATCTTGTTGGTCCGCTGGCGCTGAATACGGGGATTGGGAGGTGCCAACACATGGAAGCAATCAGAGGGGCTGGGTCAAAGCGTGGGGAGGGGGCCACATGCTGAGTTAGAGGGGCTGTGCAGAGGGTCCTGTCCCTGCTGCCAGGCTGGTGAGGACAAGGAAGATCTGCTGCATCCTCTTACAGCACTCAGCAAGTGGTGCTTGGAGGGGCTAAGACTGACCTACAGCGCGCCCATCTACCTCCAAGCTGGAATCTCACCTCACGCCACTCACTTCTCCTCTGACACAGCACCATCTGTGAGGTTGGTTTTGCCAGGACAGTGCCAACACTATCCCCTTTATTGGAACCACTGTGCTCTCCAGGCACAGCATGCGGGAGAGGGGCAGATAGATGGGGGGGGTCCCTTCTGCAGGCTGGTGAGCGGTGATGGGCAGGGCTCAGCACCCCCTACTCACTGATGCCTGGCACCTCCAGGAGCCTGCACACACAGTCCCCCTCAACACTAGGCAGTGAGGTACGGCTGGCTCAGCCTCTTATCCCCATATATTCAGCAGCAGGGCTGGCCCCGTTGCCTTGAGTCCAAGGTGCCTCCAGACAGCTCCGGGTGGGCATGGGCAGCCCAAAGCTTCTGGGAGCACAGCCTCTCTCCTTAGGATCCATCCTGCATCCCCACGGCACTGGGGGCTGCTCTGGCAATGTCCATGGCTGTGGGGTGACCCGGGAAGCGTGGGGTCCTTGAGGACCAGCAATGGCGTCAAGTTCCACGCATGGGACAGCGGGTGCAGGGAGCGGGGATCGGCCAGGGATCACTACAGGATCTGTGCCTCTGCCAAGAAAGAGGGCAGGGGGTTGGGGAAGGACATTTCCACACTCCCTCCCCTGCACTCCCCCGATCACACCCCTTGCACCCCAACTCACTCGGCAGTGCCTTCAAGTGGGTGGCAGCAACCAAGAAGCTGTGGGGTTTGGTCTTGTCCTTGCCGTGCTTCCTCACCCGGAGCCTGGGGACAGAGCAGTGGTGGCTGAGGACCCCAAGGAACACCCCCCTCAACACCAGCACTGACAGCAACCCCAGGGGTTCCACTCTACATCCTCATTCAGCTGTGTCCAGCTGTGCTCACCCACTCCAGTGTGTCAGCTCCAGGGGTACAGGAGCTGATAGAGCAGGGCTGGGATGGGAACAGGAACCAACAGCACAGACACAACATGGCAGGGAGAGCCCAGCTGTGCAGGATGAGGGGACCCGGGGACATGACTTGCAGATGGCAAAGGTGTATGGAGGGGTCTCTGCACTGACTCTGGAGCATGAGAGTCCCCATCAGTGCAGCATGGGGGGATATTAGCAGCAGCATCTTTGGATACACAGAGACAGGTCCCACAGATGTGGGCTCATCAGAAAGACCCCAGGCAGACTGTGCAGTTCTGCAGGTGGTGGGGTGTGCTGGGAAAGTGCATTGATGGAGCAGGGGAGCACAAACTACCTTCAAGGGGCAGAGTGGGATGGGGACCGCAATCACGCAGTCCCTTCCCTCTCACAATCCAACCTACCAGATGAGGATGGTGACGATGAGGACAGCAGCCAGGACAAAGAAGGCGAAGATCCCGAGGGACACCAGGACAGCCGTCTTCTCCAGGGGCTCGCTGCGATCTGGGACAGAGACACTGTCATGGCGTAGGGATGCCACAGCCCCTGGCATCCAGGGGAGCCTATTGCAAGCTCCTGCACGCTCCAGCACCCCAAACACACACAGGCACGGGGCAGAAGACCCTTCCCATTACATTCAGCCACACGTGAGCCCAGCCTGGCTCCCCTGCCCACAACCCCCAGCTCTACTCACTGATGGGCTCAGGGTTAGGAGCCTGGGAGGGCTCCTCAGCCAGGCTCTCCAGGCTGGCATCTGTAGTGGTTTCTTCACTCGCTGTGGTGACCAGCTCTGAAAGGACAATTGAGGTGAGAAACACCAAACAGCACAGGCAGCATCCCAGGGACCCACAGAGAGAAGCAAAGAAGGGTGCCCTTGTGTCCCAAGGGGTGCTAGAAGTGCTCTGGGAACCCTTCTCTGCCCCAAGGCTGTGGGGGGCAATCCCCAAACAGCAGCAGCCTGCCTTGGGGCTGGGATATGCTTTGTCCCCTTTCAAAAGCCTTCCAATTGGGGTCAGTTTTTGGGCAGTTCATGGGACCAGCTTCTTGGGTCAACTTTAAGGGACCCCAGGGTGATATCTGGAGGAATTAGTGCCACGGGGAAGGGGCCAGGGAGGTGCAGCTCAAGGTGCTGGAAAGGCTCTAGGGAGGGATGGAAAAATCCCATAGGGCTGCAGCCTGTCCCCCTTGCACCTCTGGCTGGCGTTGCCCTGGCCTCGGCACTCCATTCGCTCCAATTCCCTGCATCCAGGAAATCCTTGGCGCTGACTTGGACCACGTGCTCCAGCCCGGCGAAGGCATCTGTGATCACCTCGGATAGGTTCACCGTCTCCACCTGCATGTGACAAAGAGTAGCTGTGGGGTAGGCAGGGGCACCCCTCACTGCCCTCCCTTGCCCTGTGCCCACAGGTTTGCCTTTCCTCACCCACCGCTTACCACAGACCAGGAGCGGTGGATGACAGGCCGGTACTGGAGCCGGAATCGGAGCTGGAAGTGGGGTTCCTTGGGCCAGGAAGAGGGGTACTTCCAGCTCACGAGGAGCCGCCGTGGGGCCAAGGGGATGGGCTCCACCACCAAGCCCTCTGGAGGGTCTGGCTTAACTGCATAGGAGAGGACAAGGGAGCCCTCATCACACTGTGCTGCCATGCTGCCACCCAGGGCTGGTTGCCCAGGGGATGGATGGACACTGGGATGGACAGATGGGTGGATGTGGACTCACTGATGGCCTGCATGGTGACGTCGAGGAGGCGGAAGCTGGAGCCCAGGGGGTTCACCTCGGTGATGTTCAGGCGGTAGGAGCTCCAGAACTCGGACCCATGGACAGTGCAGGTGCCGGGGCGGGATGGATCCTGCAGGCACGGCCCCATGTGCCCGTTCTTATTCCTGTAGTGGGGGGGCAGGGGGGGGGCCAGTCTCTCTCCCTCCCGCCTGCCATACACAGATAGTTTCCTGGTGACATGTGGGGACACCCCCATGCTTAAAGCCTGGTGGAGGAGGCAGCCCCTGTTACAGCTGAGCTGCCCTCGACCCTTCAGAGCTCTGCTATGTCCCTCTGAGCATGAATGAATGTCTCCATCCCAGCCCAAAGTCCCTCCTGGGAAGGTTCCCCCATGGGGCAAACTCTTCTCCCTATGGATATGGGTAACCCTCACTCTGGGGACCCTGCTGAGGGCAGTGGCAGAGCCTTTGGGATGGGGATGAGTCCCCAGGGAATAGGACCAGAGTGGGATTCAGTCCTACCTCCGCTTCTCTTCACCTGTCAGCGATTTCTTCCTGTCATGGAGAAAGATGGAAAAGCAGACAGTGAGGATGAGGGGACAGCATGAAAGGTGTCTGCACCCCCATTGCCCCAGTTGCCAAATGGGTGACATGGTAAGGGGCACAGAACTAAAACCATGCCCAGCCCTGCTGGTGAGCAGCCTGGCTTGGAGCTGGGGGTCCCAGCAATGGTACAGGGACACTGATAAAAGCAGCTCCCCAGTAGCTGGCTTTGCCCTCCCCTACAGCCCCAAGGCCCTTTGCTTCCCACCACCCCTCTGTGCTAAACCCCTGATGCTTCATGGCCCCCTCCTAAGCACCCCCGGCAGCTTTCAGCAGGGCTGTGCTTTATGAGCTCCGCCTGACTTCAAAGCAGCCTGCTAATTTGGCCTGCTGGGATAATTAGAAGCAGTGATGCTGTCAGAGCTCCTTTCATCCTGAAGCATGCGGAAGCACTTGGTGGCTTGCAGATGACCTGCTTCTCTTTTATATCCCTTCTGGTTAGCAGGAAAGGAACCTGCTCGTGCTGGCCTCCCAACATTGCTGGGGCCCACCAGGGAGCAAGCAAGTGCTTGGTGCTCTGCTCACCCCAAAGCATATACATCTCCTGCTCCAGGGTGCAGGAGATAAACCCATGGGTCAGATGGCCACCACAATTTGGTGGTTATCCTTGGACAAGACCCAGGGTTCACCCTGTAACCCCCCCAGCCCATGCCCTGCAGGGATGTGTCACCTGTAGGTGGTGATGTATCTGGTGGGGAGGAAGGTCTCCACACTGGAGGTCCAGGAGCAGGAGAAATTCTCATAGTTGGATGCTCTGCAGGACACAAAGGGGACCCCCGGCAGGTCTGGGGTGTGGGGGGAAGCGACGGTCAGCAACTGGTCACTGCAAAGTCCCCTCTTGGCAACCCTCTTACAGACCCATCCTGGTGGGGCTCCACACCCTGCATAGCTCAGCCCATGGACACACTACTCACGCCCCATCCGCAGGGACACAGCATGCAGGAGGCCACCGTCCTCGCCATGGCAGCTGTAGGTTCCCATGGTGGCCAGGCTGGCATGTGCCAGCACCAGGGCTCCCTGATGGATGGCTGAGCCCTCCGGCAGTGCCGCGGTGTCTGCCCGTCTCCACTGCACCGCAGAGCTGGGGAGGAGAGATCGGGCAGGGGGTGTTGTAGGACACGGACAGCAGGTCACCCCAGGCTCACCGTGTAAGCCATGCCATGGACACATGGAAAAGACCATTGGACACATCCTCCAGTGTGCATGGAAAAGACCTACCCAGCATGGGCACCGGCACACAACAGGGTCACGTCTGTCCCCACTTGTCCGTACTGCACACCTAAAGGGACACACAGATCCCCAGATGGGTGTTAGCACCAACCCATGGCAGGGCTGGGTGTCGAGCAGCCTGGGATACCCCCCTGGGTTGCTGGGTGCTGGCTCTGGGGTCTTGCTTCATGTAGGTACCACCACATGGGACAGGGAAGCACTGGTCCCAGTTGGGCAATGAGCAGCTGCAGCAGGACGCTGCCCAGAGGGCACCATCACCATGGGGCTGTGTTTTGTATATGCCCTGACTGGAGGCACCCCGTGGCTGGGACATAAGGGGTGCTGCGCGGGGGGCTTGCGGGGCGCTCACCTTCCTCTCCCCAGTCTTCGGGGATGGCAAGGGAGGCTGACACCAAGGCTGCTGCGAGGAACACCATCACCCTGCCCAGGCCTGGGATGGGACTGTGCATCTGGAGGAGGCAGAAGGGAAGGAGAGGGCATTATCCCCTGCAACGGGGTGGGCAGCAGGGTCCACAGCACAGAGCACCCCTGCAGGACCATGCACCCCGCATCTCCCCCACATCTCACCACATCCTGCTGGGCACAGTACAGGTACCCTGACACTGGGACCTCAGGTGGCAGGGTCTGTGCCACTGTCACAGATGGTCCCTGGCTGCTGAGAAGTCCCCATGACTGGGGGAATGCAAAGGGCAAACACTGACCAAGAGCTTGGGGCTGCATGGGTTGGCATGACCAAGGGCCCTTTGCCTTTGCGGACCCATGCCAGAGACCTAAGCCA
>NW_009939527.1:0-8538 GCF_000696875.1 Nestor notabilis | reverse complement strand
AAGAATGGGTCTGGCTGGGAGTCCCACATCCCTGCCCATCCCTGCATCCGCTACGTGGCTGGTCAGTGCAGGTCTATGCCCTTGCAGGCAATTTAGCATCTCTGGACTCAGGGAGAATGGCCCTGAAATCCTTTTCTCCCATTCAGAGATCACCAGTGGTTCAGGAGTGAGAAGTGTGTGGAATGCTGAGTCAGTGAATGCAACTCTCCAGGGATCAGCTCCAGCCATAGAGTGGGGTCTCCTCCCTCCCTGAAGTGCCCATTCCAGCCTACATTGTTCTGCAATACCATCCAGCATCACCCTGGCCAGCCCAGCCAGAACTGCTCTAAGGCATCCATTCCAGCCTGCACTGTCCTGCGCATACCACCCAGCATCATTCTGTCCACCCCAGACAGCATCGCCCGGCCTGTGCCAGCCAACACTGTCCTAAGGCATCTGTTCTAGCCTCCATAGCCTCACATGTACCAGCGAGTGTCACCCTGTCTGTGCCAGCCAGCACCACCTCAGGGCATCCATCCTGGCCAGCATCACACCACCCATATCAGCAGCGTCAGTGTCCCTATCAGCCTGCTCCCAGCAGGCAGAGACAGCTGAGTAATTTTTCCCTGGAATAACCCCCTGCCCGCCCCCTACAAATGGGTAGAACTGTTTATTTACATGGATACTGTCAGCCCCAAGAGCAGGCTGCAGCTCATGTAAGTAAATCCATGTCCCCCTCAGTCACCCAGGTTCCACAGACAAGGGGCCTCAGGAAGGGATGCTCCAGCCCAGCAAAGGCACCCCAGAGCCACTGCTGGTTCCTCTCCTGTGGCTCGTGGCCACAGAGCAAACAGCGTGGTGAACAAAACAAGAGCTACAAGGCAATGTGCTGCAACTAGGGAGGGTGTGGGGGGGAAAGCGTGCAGCACCCACATCAACCCTGTCCTGAACAAGCCAGGCAGCCTCATACACAAGCCCCAAGCATGAATAATTCCATGAGACTGTCATAAGCTTTTCCTACCAAACCACCCATAGAAACATTCCCAAGAAACTTCAGTTAAAAGGTCCTTGCCAAAACTATGCTGGTAACTAACGGGGAACGTTTGGCCTGAAAGAAAAGTATTTTGGTGATGGAAGTTAAAAAAAAAGAAGACTTAAAATACACTTAAGAGCAGCAACCAAAAATAACTCCGAACACCACGTGGACCAGAGTTAAGGGGAAGTGGCGGGGGGAGTGTCAGGGAGACTGTGTTAGTGAGAGGATGGGAGAAATAGCTTTAAAGTAAAATAATTTCTTCTCCTGACTCAGTTTTCTTGCTAACACTGCAGAGAGTGAAGGCAGAAGGCAGAACCCATTGCTCCCCATGCTGCTCTGTGGCAAGCGGATGTGCTCTGGGTGCTGGCTCACTGTTGACACAAGTTTGCTAGGTCTCAGGGCCACTGAGACCTGGCCACTGCTTCAAGACCAGTCTGGTAAAAGACCCTGCAGTCATGATGCTGAGAGGCATCTTTCCCTGCATGGACAAGGGGAGAGCTGGGACCACAGCCCAGAGGCACCTCAGACCCCTACATGGCAGCAGAGGACATCTCTGCAGACCCCATCCCCAGCTGCATCCCAACCCCAATCTCCCCGCTGACCCCACAGCAGCTCCTATGTCCTCCCACCCTCTGTTTCAGGCCCCACACAGTGCTCCCCATCCTCACCCTGCAGCACCCCATGAGCTCCTCTGCCTTGGATGGGCTCTTTCGGGCACTGCCCACCCCTGACAGAGCAGTATGAGGAAAGGCAGCAGCAAACCTTCCCTGAACACACACATCGGTTTAGAAAATGACCTGCCTGAGCATTGCCAAACCCTAGCCATGACCGAGCACGACCGCAGAGAGGAGAAAGAGGGCAAGCCCTTCTTTTCCTGCCTGAAGGCCACAAACAAAAGGGGAAGGACCCACAGACCAGGGGAAGACCCAGAGCCCTCGCCTGCTCTAGCATGGCATGGGGCCAGTGCTCTGGATCAGGCAATGTTCCAAACAGACTGCCCAGAAAGGATCCCCTTCAATTTCTGCAACCAAACTCCTTGCCAAGGGGAAAACAGGCATACAATATATATGCATAAACACACATACATTCGTATGTTGCCAGGTCACCTTCCTTGGAGTCTCTGCATCCCCATGGATGGGCACTCAGGCAGAGAAAGCATCCCTGTATGCTTACAAGGCGGTGACACATCCCAGGGACAGGGAGTCCCAGCTCAGTGGTCCTGGAGCCGAGCCAGGACAGAGGGAACAATCAGAGCTTTTCTTCCTCCCCACATGCTAATCCCAGCCCAAGAGGCGTCTGCCTCCTGCCCGCGGCTGGGTGACCTCCTGCAGCCATGGCCAGGGCAAAGGGACCCAGCCTGGGGCTGTGGCTTGGCCCCAGCAGGGAGGGCAGTGATTCCAGACTGCTCCCTTGGCATGAGATGCTCAGGTCACTAGGGTGACCAGCCTATGCACAGCACCCATGGATGTGAGCCAGGAACACGAGGTGCCATTCTCCATCCTGCTCCAGCCTTGCTGTCCTGCTTGAGCTCACCCACAAATTTCTGGCGAGAAAGCCTGCTATGACCCCCTTCGTGCATCCAAACTGAAATGTTGTGAGCCAAAACACCCCCCAAGATCACAGCCATGTGCACCGGCTCTGATGCCTATGTGGGGTGTGACAGTCCCTCCAGCATGACCACTCTGTGCCGTGGCCTGGCAAAGCCCACTGCAGATTCCTGGGGGAGGCCAACTTTCCATTGTGCTCAGTGCTTTGAAAAGACAGTGGGTTTTGGTTTTCTTTCTTTCTTTCTTTCTTTGCTTCATTTGAAGTCTCTCTTCAAAGAGAAGGAGCCACATGCAGAGCGGAGGGTGGTGGGGAGGGGGACACAAGCAGATGACACTGTGCCGCAGGGCTGAAAGATGGCAGTGGAGAGAAACGGGATGCTCCCCACTGAGCACAGAAATCTGGGTGCCTCCTAAACTCCCCCCCGGTGTGGCCTGGGGCAGCATCACTGCTATAGAGATGTGGTAAATAAAACCCAAGAGCACTTGGCAGCTCTCTGCTGCAGTCATCTACCTGCAAAAAGCTTCTCTGCAACGGGCAATGACCTGTCAGAGCTCTAATGCCCTTGAGATGGTACTACACTGCACTGACATGGTCTAGTGTGAGGTGTCCCTGCCCATGGCAGGGGGTTTGGAACTACATGATCTTAAGGTCCTTTCCAACCCAAAGCATCCTGTGATCCTGTGATTCCTGTCTCGGAGCTGGAGGAGAATCCCTGTTCCTGCACCCCAGACCCTCCTCTCTGCCAGTGCCAACTGCGGGAAACATGTCCCATGGCCAAGGGCGGTGTTGTTTCCAAGCAGCAGGAGTTTCCCTTTTCTTGCTTTCCTGCAGGGTTACGAGCACAGAGACCCACTAACCCCCTCTCCTCCTGGCAGCCCTTATGATCACAGTGCCCCGTTCTAAGGAGCCGCAGCCTGGCCTCTGTCCATCCTCGTGGCTGCAAATCTGACCAGAAACCTCTCAGCATCCCAGCCCTGCAGACTTGTGACTTCCATCATCATGTGGCTTCAGGTTAGGGGGGAGCATCAACTTTGCTGCTGGGGCAGTCCTCTGCAACCAGCCACCCCTGCCCCCTGTATGCACTCTCACAACCACCGGGTGCCCGGAGAAAGGCCAGCAAGGGGTGTGACAGGGACAGAAGCATGTCCCCCACCACCTCCAGGGCCACCAGGGCCACGCACAGTCCCCAGGACGACCAGCAGCACCCAGTGGCAACTCCTCACCCACCTTGGGGACTGCCGTGGTAATGGCCCCACTTGCAGTTCTCAGCCCCTCCAGTGCCTTGGGGACCTCAAATCACTGCTTTCTTTGGTACCACTTCGGTGGGGTGCTGAGCACCCATGGGCCCTCACACCAGGCTAGGCTAAGGCAGCATGAACACATGCGCAACTGCAGCCCCTGCCGGAATTACCCCAGTTAAACCAGCAGAACCAGTTGCAGCCTTTTCCTGTGAGGCCAGTGCAATCCAATGAAAGCAGGGAGTGCAGCCTGAATGCAGGGTTTAATCCAGTAGAGTCCTAGTGTGGGATTTAACTCAGGGAAACCCAAATATGAGATTAAATCCCATGCAGGATTAAATCCTGCTCAGCCCAGGAATGGGATGAAATCCAGTGCAGTCCAAATCTGGGGTTAAATCCCATGCAGTCCAAATGTGTGGTTAAATGCAGCTCAGCCCAGCAGTGGGGTTAAACCCAGCCCAGCCAAAATGTGGGATTAGGCCCAGCACAGCTCAAACATGGGTTTATGAAGTCCAAATGCGGGGTTAAACTCAGCACAGCTCAGGAGTGCGGTTAACCCTAGTTCAGCCCAAATGCAGGGTTAGTCACAACACAGTGCAAATGCAAGGCGAAACCCAATGCAGCCCAGAAGTGGGGTTATTCCCAGCTCAGACCAAATGTGGGTTAAACCCAGCACAGCCTGATCATGGAGTTACACAGTCCAACGTGGGGCTAAATCCATTGCAGTCCAGGACTGGGGTTAACCCCAGCTCAGCTCAAACACAGGGTTAATCCCAGCTCCACGTGAGGAATCAGTTCATCTCCACAGGCAGGTACAATGCACATCTCCATCCAACCCAGACATCTCCTGACAATGCCTGGCTGGCCACAGCCCCACTGGTGTCCAAACCCACCCCACATCCAAAGGGTCACCCTTCTCCTCCACGGGGCTGGCAGCTACTAGCGGGACCCTGTGCTGGGGGTCGAGAGGGCCACTCCTCACCTCATCATGGCAGTGGCTTCAAGGAGGTCAGGATCTGCTTTTACCCGGGCCAGGAAACTCCCACCCCAACGCCCCGATTCTCATCTTCCCCTGCTCTGTCTCATGGGAAGAAGCCTCTGGCTCCTGGTTGTAACCGGAGGCATCGGCAAGGGCCAAAACAGCGAGGGCTCTGTTAGCAGCCAGCAGCGCCGAGGTCATGCCAGCTGGCAGTGCTTCATTCAGGGTGGGGAAAGAAGGGCCCCCCACTCCATCTCCGTCTTCATCCCCATCCCCACGCTCCCTCCTCCCCAAAGCCACGTGCCGGAGACATTCCTAAAAATAATCTCCCAGCTGTAAAGAATCCCACGGGCTGGAGCTGTAGTGCTGGTGGGTTTCTTTATAGCCAGGAAATTATTTTTGGGATGGAGGGATGGAGTTGTGTGGGGGCTGCATCCCCACTGTCTTGGCACAGGGTTGTGGGATGGGGACAGGCACGGTGCCAGATCCAGGGACACGGGTGGGACTCTCTGGCAGTGGAGCTGGGCCACCCTGTGATTAGAGCAGGGTGGGAAAGGCTTTTCCTCTTTTAGGATTTGGGATGTTTTTTCTGCTCCTGGGCTCAGCCCAGCCTGGCAGAGGTTTTGGTGAAGCTGCAGCTTCCGGGACAATCGGGCAGCCAGGTACCAGCCTGCACCCGGCATTTCACCCCCCAGCAGCATCTGCATTCCCTAGAACAAACTCCCCCCATAAGCTGGCCCTAGGGCTCATACAAGAGCATATTCATCCATATATGTAGGGAGCATGCTCTTGTGATCCCCCACTTGGAACACCGTGAGCAGTTCTGGTGTTCCCAACATGGACATGGAGCTGTTGGAGCAAGTCCAGAGGAGGGCCACAAGAATGATCAAGGGCTGGAGCACCTCCCGTATGAAGACAGGCTGAGAAAGCTGGGGCTGTTCACCCTGGAGAAGAGAAGCTGCATGGAGACCTCAGAGCAGCTTCCAGTGTCTGAAGGGGGCCTACAAGGATGCCAGAGAGGGACTCTTCATCAGGGACTGTAGTGGTAGGACAAGGGGTGATGGGTTCAAACTAAAACAGGGGAGATTTAGGCTGGATATAAGGCAGAAGTTCTTTACTGTGAGGGTGGTGAGGCACTGGAACAGGCTGTCCAAGGACGGAGTGAATGCTCCATCCCTGGCTGTGTTCAAGGCCAGGCTGGACAGAGCCTTGGGTGACATGATCTAGTGTGTGGTGTCCCTGCCCATGGCAGGGGGGTTGGAACTGGATTATTTTAAGGTCCTTTCCAACCCAAACCATTCTATGATTCTATAACAGACATATAGAGGTGAATGCTCCACATCCAGCTCCTCCTGATGAACTGCAGCCTCCAGCTGGGAACTCTGAGCAGGAGAGGGACCACACAGCATCCCCCTGCCCAGTGCTCCCCAAAACCCTTCCCATGCTCCAAAGCTGGCTGATGCTCGGGAGCCGTTGGGCTTAGCTCCTTCCTGGAGGCACGAAGGCGCCTGGGTCAGCCAAAGCGCTGCTGCAGGGTGGCAGTGCCAAAATAAACAGCTCACCTTACACACGCGCTCCCCCAGCTAGCCATTTGCTGTCGCTGCTTCTGCAAAACAAAATCCCTTCTGGGCCAGGGAGGGATTTCAGATGCCATTAAGTGCCACCTGGGTGGCCGAATAAAGCCACCACCAAAGCGTGGCCCATTAACCCCTTGCACCCCACTGTCAGTGTCCCTGTGTGGGGAGAGGACGGCAGTCGCAGACTCCCTGGCAATGTGTGACGTGTGGATGTGAGGCGCTGGCATCTGGTAGGATGGATAACCATGGCCTGTCTTCTCCAAGCTTGGAGGCAAGGTGTGAGTGCTGGTGAAGCACCTCACTGCAGCAGCATCCGTGCCCCACACCTCATGCCAGGTCGATCAGATGGCAGCCCCCAGGCCAAAAGGAGAGGAGAAGAGGCAAGAAGTGGGGAAAACCTGGGGCAGAAGAGGAGGGGGCTGCAGTGCAGGGCCAGGGGATGGGGGCCGAGCTGTGCCTAAGTTGAGAAGGTCGGAAAAACACCGTCCAGCTTGTTTTGTGCTGGGGGAAAAAAACCCAGCCAAGTTCTCCTGACAGATTAAGTGTGATTGTATCTGAGCGGGGGGAAAGCAGGGCAATGCAGTGAGCTTGCTGACACATCTCCTTCCCCAGAGCTGGAGAGACGCCGCGGTCCCACTCAGGGCCAGCTCTGTTTACAGCCTCCTATTGTCTCTTTTCTTTCCCTTTTTGGGTTCCCCCCTCCTGCATCCAGTGTTATAGTTCAGAGTAAACAAAAGCAAGCAGCCTCTCACTCCAAACATTTCAGCCATCCCAAACTTTCTCCGGAGGGGGGCTGCCCGTGGAATTTTCCTCATCCAGAAGAATTTCGAAATGTTCCTTTCGCAGCCTGCTCTGACTGGAGGCCAGGGGAGCTCCAAAATCCTGCACAAACACTCCAGCTGCCCTCTGCACAGCCCTGGCTCTGGTTGGAGGCACCAAGGGCTGCAGCCCGAAGTTCCCCCTATGCACAGGGAATCCCTCCTGCCTGGCACACTTATTGCAGGGGACACAGGCATGTCCCAGCCTGTACAATGCCCCTAACCCATCCGGCAGAAGGTCCTGGCGAGGCCAGATCCTACTCTTTATATCTTAAGCTGCTGCTACAGTTATTATTGCACTGAGATGGCAATGCTGGTGCAAAATGCTTCAGGGCACTGGGTAGGGGTGTATTACAAAGCAGTTTCCCTTTGCAGCCCGCATTCTTTTCCTGCAGCACCAGCCAGATTTGACAGAGTGAAGTGGCTGCCAGAGCTCCTCCTCAGAGCAGTCAGTGGCACCACAGGAGGGCAGTTTGCAGCAGTGATGCCTGCTCAGTGCCAGGGCAGATGGCGAAGGGACGATGTGCTGCATCCAGCCCCAAGGGTGGAGTGGGGGCACTGCACTGTTCCCTGCACATCCCTGCACATCCCTGGGAGATGGTGAGATGGCACATGGAAGACAGAAGGAAATATCCTCTAGGACGAGCCATGGTGCTGGGTGCCACCATACCTCCTTGAGCCACTGGCAGGGTGTTCACCCCAGTCCCAAAAGAGGTGGGACCCCAATGTGGCCAAGCAGAGACCCCAAGAGCTCTCTTGGCCCTGGCTAGGCACAGATGTGGTGTGAAACCCACGGGACCACAGCATGGGGGTGCCAGCACTGCTCATCACAATGGGGGCACCAGGGGTGGCCCCTGAAACAACAGAAGTGAGAAAAGCCCAGCCAAAAAGCCCGTCAAGAAATCCAGCAGTCACAGAAAGAAGCATCCAAAGCTCAGCCCAGCGTGGATTTGGCTGTCAATGCAAGTCATTGTGGTGGCCTGGCATGCTGATGTCCTCTGCTTGCCTTCCCAAACGCTTCCCGGATGGGTGTCATTGAGTAGGTAATCCCGCATCCCAAAAGACACTAGGACATGCTGGGGAGCCCCCACTTTCTCCCTCCCCATGCACATGCAGATTTTGGGGGCTGCAACCCTTTAGCGCACCCATGCAGTCACCCCAGAAGGACAAACCCTTTCTGGTACCCACTGCATCCCTCCCCTGCAGCATCCTGATGGGCACAGCAGCACCGGTAGCAAGGGGAGATACCTCAGCTCCACGTGGGACAGGGGTCTTGCTGTGGGACAGGGCTCTTCCAAGTACCCCTGCTCCCTCTGCACCATCTCCTTGCACTGCCTCTCTGGGCTCTCCTCCTCCACGGAGG
>NW_009939526.1:0-20489 GCF_000696875.1 Nestor notabilis | reverse complement strand
CCTTCAGGAACAGACTGCTCCAGTGTGGGTTATCCCCCACTCTGGGCTAGCAGCAGAATAGTGGCAATAACCCACCAGCTGTCTACAGAATTGTGACCCCACCTGTGCAGGTCAGAAGTCCTGCCAGCGTGAGCTCCTATCCCATGGGGCCACAGGTCCTGCCAGGAGCCTGCTCTAGCACAAGCTTCCCAGGGGGTCACAGCCTTCTTCAGGCATTCCTCTGCTCCAGCGTGGCATCCTACATGGGGTGTAGGGGAATCTCTGCTCTGGTGCCTGAAGCACCTGGAGCACCTCCTGCCCTCCCTCACTGACCTTGGTGTCTACAGAGCTGTTTCTCTCACATATTCTCACTCCTCTCTCCATCTGCAATCACTCCTTCACAGTAACTTTTTTCCCCTTCTTAAATACATTTTCCCAGTGGTGCTACCACCATTGCTGATGAGCTTGGCCTTGGCCAGGTGCAGGTCCATCTTGGATCTGGCTCGCATTAGGTCTATCGAACATGAGGGAGGCTTCTAGTAGCTTCTCACAGAAAGCACTACTGTAGCCCCCCCTACCAAAACCTTGTCTGCAAACCCAATACAAGAGTAAATAAAAATTGACTGCCTTTGCATCCTCCTAACAACAGGACTGTAATAGATAACACTGTGTAAGAATTTCCAGTAAGTAAGGGTAATTTTCAAGCCCCACAAGTAAGTGTTCAAAGAATGGATTGTATGTCAAGAGATTAGCAATGGTCTGGTATACCAGCTAAGATAGCAATGCTAAAGTAGAGATACTCAACACCTTCCATTGATAAGAAAATGTGAGGAAAATTTCTAAACACATGAGAAATATGATACACCAGCACCAATCCAAACTACCTTTTTCAGCAACATTTTTACAAATTAGTATTTTAATCATTTTTTAAGTTCCTTTAAACTGGAACTGGAGTTATCTCAAAGCATCTAGAAGCTTAATATTTACTGTGCTTTTTAAGAAAATACACCAAGCATACTTTCTCACAATTAGCTATATAGTACTCTGGTCACTTTCAGCTTAAATTTAATATAACTCAAGTATTAGTTTCCTCGAACATCAAGACAATACTGAAATACACACTTCCAAGACCAAAGCTGACTGAAATCACAGAGAGAATTAAATGACTGAACAACCTTTTCCTCTTCTCTCGTACATATGTTGTCCACCTGCCCCTGCTCTGAATATTTGACCAATTATATTGGCATTTCATGTTGCTTTTTCAATGTGATTTGGCACTGCACTTTTCTACTAGAGTGGTTTTTCCTATTTTGCCTAAATGTGAGCCTGTGCCTGGGGTCCATTATATAGAAGAAGCTCAATTCTGTAGACAGCTGGTGGATTATTGCCACTATCCTGCTATGGGGGATAATCACGAGATGGTTAATGGTCTGGATTTACAGTCTTGCAAAGATTTTTATATATGAAGAAGGTCAGAATTGCAAAAGTTATTTCCAGCTACATTGAGAGAGTTAATTCCCTCTCTGCAGCTGAGTTTTTCCTCTCAGGTATGCTTCCATGGTAACGTATACTTAGCTACTGCAATGGTGAAGTTAATCTCAGAAGTTTAGCTTTCCAGTTGCTAATTTTCTGCACTGAATCTTATCTGAGATCCTAGTAGCACATAATAAAAGTCTTTGTGCTACTTTTATTTTCTGATCTATTTCTAATTATCTTTTGTTTCAAGTAGCATTTTTAAAAAAGACTGCTGTACAAAAGAAATGAGTATTGAGAAAAACAGTTTTCTAATGAATATAAACTTAAAGGTAAATAAGGGAAATTAGATTAAATCATACTTTATAGTTAATGCACCGCATAAATTTAATAGTAGTGGAAGGACATCAGTTGAGTTACAGTAGGTGGATAATATCTTGAAAAAAGAAAGGCTGTGCACCATCAGATGTTAAAGCATGTTCTGATACCAGCATTTGTGGAAAATTTCAACCAAAACCTTGTTACATCAAGGTAATTCTTTTTTATGGGAAGGACTTTCACAAGTTCTTTGCTAAATAGCTTTGGTGATAAGTGAGCTATATGATTTTACTATTGAAAACAGAATATTACGTGAGGTCCCTCCTTGAGCATCCATCAGTGTTGATGTAGAACATCCAGAAATAACTGGATAGGATAATACTTATTAAAAGCATTGAAGATATTTTATAACTGTCAGTCTAACAAATTAGAAAAATCTAATCTGTTAGATTATTTGCATATTTTATTTATTTTACAGGCCTTCTAGGTAGAGCCCTATGATTGATTGCAATTGCTTTCCAGCATTAGCATAAATGAACACTTGTATTATGCAAAATGTGGTTTTGGTTCGTTCAAAAGTTTTCTAACTCTGGAGACTCTCAGGTTAACATCAATGCAGTTAGATCAGTTTAGTCATGTATAATATAGGGAATGTGCTATTAGTGAATTTTCACAAAAAACATTCTTGAGGAAATTTCCCAACACCTAATAGGAACTCTGCTGCAAAATGTGAATCTCTAGAGGAACATTCAGCAGTATCTTTAACAAAAAACTTTTTTTCTTCTTGCCTTACTGCCGATGGATTCCATAATAAGCATCAAATGGGAACTGCAACTGACAGATCTTTTTCACTGCAACTGCCTTTTTCATATTCTAAGCAGGTGTACAACAAGCCTGTGGTCCTACTGAAAATAGGATATGACCACTTTATTTTAAAAACTGTAAATAAGGATCCATTGGATTTGAATGGACAATCTTTTTTTTTCTGTTACTCTTAACTTATAAATGCCTTATGTTATATAAATATTGTCACTTTTTAATATGTAAGTATGAGAGAGAAAATCACTTGAGTGTTTTGGTTGCAAAGACAGCCTTCCAAACATGAACAGCTGCTATTTTATCTTAACCTGAAGAGCTCAGCTTTGGGCTGCATATATGTTTGCCATTATATCAGTGTGGCATCAACCTGCAAGTAAAATCACGGCAAAGGGTCACATTTGCAAACAGATGAGAGATGCACTTAAACAACCACTTCTGTTTACAGGCAATCTGAGTGTGCATTAGACAGTTGCATGTGTAGCAAGTCAAATTAGCGAATGCTAGGAAATTTCCAGCACATTTTCCCTCCCCAAACAGAGATTCTGAATTAAATACTTGTCGTGGTTCAAGGACAATACTACATATACTAATGGATAAAAACCACTGATGCTTTATCATGTCCAACTTCCTAGTGACAGCGACTAGAACTAGCTGTGAATTAAATTATTGCCATGCCCTTTGTTGTCTGCAAATGCCTAAAAGGACTAGGGAAGTCAGGTGCTCTGCTCCCATGGTTGGGAAAGTGGAACTGTAGAGCTCTTTGAGAGTCTTTGCTTACAATGTTGATATGTCCAGTCCGAAGTCACCCTTCACCACTATGTTTGCTAGTGAAGATGCTTTGTAAACAGTCTGAACTGATGTGATAGCTTTCAGTACAATACAAAAGGTTATTAAAGGTATATTTTGATGAATGAAAATAATGAAACAAACCAGACTGAAATGTAAGACCTGTAGTACCATGTAGGATCAGTTCAGCTTTAAATGGTAAAAGGCTTGCATACAAAAGAAATTTTTATTCCTGACCTAGCATATAGAAATAAATAAAGGTTGTTATTGCTCCAACTTCAGTTTAAAACTGTTAGAAATGGGTATTTACAGTTCTTCTAAATATGGTATCTTATTCTTTTCTTTTTAAAATGTAACTGAAGAAGGTCAGAAATTAACAATGAAGAAGATGATTATGAAAGACTCCAGGCTGGTTGACAGAAGCATCTGTACCTTTAAAAAAATCTGTTACATTTAATTCAGAAAAGATCAAATATTGGTAATCAAGCACATGGGACACTGTTTTCCCAAAGTCTAAGAAAATGGAACCTGTGTTTTTATCAGCAAGTGATCTTTTTCTAGATTTCCATATTTCAGCATCATTGAAAAAAATGCTGTGGAGTGACTACACATCAGCTGTGCACATGATAGTAATTTTTTCTATGAACAGTTGTTCATAGAAAACTGTTATATAACTATATAATGTTAACAGAGGCTATACAGTCAACAGGTTTTCCACATGCAGTCATATAAACAACTAGTAAATGTTGAAGTCCATTTATTTAAAGAATTATTCTCCTCCCATCCCCTCACTTCAGTTGACCTTATGTGGCTTTCTTGATAATCTGAGATCGAGCATTACTATTATAAAAGGTAACTCATTTCAACCATATTTAACAGCTAAGCAGAAAAGCAGTTTTTATGCTCTTGTTACATTATCCTACTAATGGATTTTCATGTTCTTAGGTAGAAGTAATTGAATTTCCCAGTACAATTTAGAACTGTAATAACCATATCAAAGAATAACTACCTAAAAATGAATAAAAATGCATTACACACACACTTTTTTCATTTTTACACCTTTGGTTAAATCTTCTCCCTGCCTCTCCATTTATTTGGTCACTTAAAATTGTATGCTTATGTAAAAAAAGGATATATCCACTTACTGTAGTTAAACCTGTGTCAGCTGTATGAAAGTGCTTAATAAAAGAGAACAAAATAATCTTTGTGAAGTTATTATGAATTCCAGTAAGGAAAAAAATCAAAAAAATTTCTCCCCTTTTGCTTCCTTCTTTCCTCTTCAACCTTTCTCCCAGCAGGAGCACTCCAAAATACATTTCAGGACCAAGAGAAGACACTGTAGTTTCCAGAACCATTTGATGTAATAAGCAAAAGTGGATGGAATAAGAAAAGAAGCATGCAAATTAACACAGATCTGACCAGCAAAGTCTCATAGCAGAAGCTTGGAGCCTTATTAGTAACAGGACCTGAAAGTTCTAGATTTTCTCATACACAATGTTATTGTGGTAGTAAAGCGTTCTTCATTATGTCTACAGTTCTAAAAGCAAAATTAACGTGTCAACAAAACCATTCTGTGATTCTATAATTCTATAAATGGCAAAAATAACATTAATGGATGCTTGTAATCACTTTGCAGGGGTTCATTTTGTTCAGCCAGATTAAGGTACTCCAAGAATCCATATTCTATTTAAAAAAAGTCAACCTTCAATATGCAATACTCCTTTAAGGAACATCTCCAAGAGATCTGTGTCTTCAAGCAGCTCTCTTACAAAATTTTTTTAGGACACTTAACAAAAAAATACCCTTGAGGTTTTCCAAAGAATACTAACTGGAACATCAGAGACATGATCCATCAGTTTTCTACTTATTTGCTATAGGAAATGATTCTTGACTTTCTGATCACTAGGCTTGAAAAATCAGTCTTTTAAGAGACCCTCAAAACTCTTAGGAGGAAAGCAACAAGGCATCTTTTTCTCATGGTGGAACATAAAATGGATAGAATTTTTTATCAGTATTTTTCAGTATCTCCCTGCAAAGTAATAACTGTTTAATAGCCATCCTCTGGCTGTTTTCTCATTTGAGCTAACTGATGACACCAAATACTAGCAGCAAAGGTTTTATTAGTGGGTTTATTTTTTTGCAGCCAGTTCAGGGGTGACACAGTTCAAAAGCAAAACAATTACTCTCCAGCAGTTCGGGCATTCCGAAATGCAGGCTCATATTGTCAAAGGGGCAATGGTATCTGAAAATTTGAGTCTGAAGCTTTAGGAAGAGTTGCAAAGTTGTAAAATGGGCTGACAGCAGTTCATTTAGGAAGTGTAATTAGTGTCCTTTTTCTTCCACCACAGGGGAATTGTTTTTTCAGCTTGTGTCAGCATGCATCAGCCACAGTATTTCCATTCTTCTTCAGCCGGTAGCTGAAAAAATAATTTTCTTTTTTTTTAGTTGTCTACTTGCATGCGCTCAGTGGCTGCGATTCAGTTGAAAAGACAACTCACATGCACAGGCAATGGTCGGTCACTGAAGTCACTGGTAAGGAAACAACAGGAAACAGTTCTCCCATCTTGATTTTTAAATCACAGCCATAAAATCATGTGTCAGATACCTCTTCCAGATCAAGCAACTCATATACTTCCTATGTTGGAAGTTAGAGCAGCAGCCCAGATGTGCTGGAGACTAGTCCCTTCCACTTCCCAAGTTGGCATGGAAAGAAGTTAGGATGGCATTTTCCCCCTGATTGTGGACAGTTTCTCTCTGACATATAAGGAAAAAACACACCCATTCCCACTCTAAGAAAGTGAGAAAACATCAGCCGACCACAGCCTTAGTGTGTTCCACTGGAAGTGGAATAACAAGTAGTGTATTGTGGACCTTGTGAGTATTACCTAGGCAGAAAAGATGGTGAGCTAGAACGGCTGACTTGCTTAGGAAGATTTACCAGACTTCAGTCACCAGATAAAAGCAGAGCTTCTTTCTCCTTAAAATCCTTTCCAGTAGGATGCAGTTCAGCACCGTTTCTCACACAACCCTCATGCTGGCCTTTACTGTATGAGGGGCGCAGGGGACCATGGGCTGGCAATGTCCAGGCAGGTGACGGCACAGCAGGTGCCAGGGCAGGCTGGGCAGTCGGGGAGGATAGTGGCCAAGGCAACTCCCAAGTCTGAGATGAGGCCCCCAACAAAGCCTCTCCTGGCTGCTCCTCAGCTGGATCCTGTCTGGCAGCCACAGCCTAGGTCCTGCCATGAAGGGAGATCCATTGGAGATCTGGGTAGCCTGGACTTGGGCTGAGTCTCAGCAGCCACTGGGCAAGTGACTTGTGTGAAGGATGCTACAACTCCATTGATGTCCTTGGTGCAGGAAGAACATGCAAAATATAGGAGTCTCACAGGAAGATTAAAATTTCATAGATTGAATTGTAGCTTTTGGGTGACACTTCAGAAGAACATACCAATTCAGCTGCCGAAGGGTTCCTTTTAATGTCCCCTCCTGCTTTTGACCTATGTGGCAAGGAGTAAATCATCCACAGCCCTGAATGACAATTGACACTTTGGAGCCACTGGACCTGAAATAATTAGCTTTTGTGAACTGACCTATGTTGCCATGTGAACAGGTATACAGATTCAAACTATTATTCAGGCAAGAGGATTTAGCCTGTAGAACCGAACTCCAGCAAACGGTCTCAACGAGAGTTCACTACCATCACTACAGTTTGGCAACAGCAGTCACACTAATTTTGACTGACAGAATGAAAAGAAGTAGTTGGAATCACCCATGCTGCAGTGCAACGAAGATGCACGTTAACAAAGCTGATACCATCCATACTTAGTAAAGGCAGTTTTGCTCCTAGAGCTTCATGTTTACTATCAGGTCTCTGCAATGTACCCAAGAGATAACACACCTTTTGCAGAGACTGAAAGGTGAACTACAATCTAGGTTTCCAGTTCTCTATTTTGACTAACCTCTAAACTGAATTTACTGAGGTTCACCTAGAACATCTATTCAAGGTAAATATGTAGCACTAACTTAGAGAACCACTACCAATTTTGTACCTTTGATCATGAAATTTTAAAGTTATACCCATCTTACTGGACATCATTTCTTTCCGCTCACAATACAGTCTTTCTGGTTTTATACCTTCCCAGATACAGCTGCATTTCCAGAACTGCTCTGCGACTATCCAGCTTAATGTTTATTCATTGTGAAAGAAACTGTTTTTGTCAAAATCTGCTTCACAGGCTTGAAAAATTCCCAAATATATTACTTATACATTCTGAAAGGGATGGGATACTCGCTATCTCAGCTCAGCATGTTCAAACCATCACCAGGCAATTCTTTTGAAAATATTAGACATCTGACTAGCCCAAATCTTGTAGACGCTTGAAGAAAATTCTCATAGCTTTGCATTCAGAGTGGTGTTTGAAGTCTGAGTAGAAAGTATGTTCCTCTCCCCTGAGCTAGCAGTCATCAAGCTCTACAAAAAAGAATAATAATGAAAATTCTTTATCCTGAAAAATTGATACAAAGCTTTCTTTGAACAATGCAAGGTCTTTTAAAATGAAAAAAAAAAAAAAAAAGAAACTCAAACCCAACTACTTGACATTACTAGCTGTGTTAGACAGTTATAAGCTACATTTACTCACATGCACATAAGTTTTAGCTCTACAAAAACCCCAGATAATAGGCTGAGATTAATCATTTAGATCAACAGTTGTTGGACATTGTCAAACGCTGAGGTTTACATGGGACATGGACGTATAGATAAGCCAGAGTAAATTTACAGATTTTTTTAAGCTACAAAGTCGTCCAAATGTTATACCTCTTGGCTATGACTACATGATTTAGAGTGCCGAAGGATTATGACTTGGAGACCTGGAGAAGTGATTTTAGTTCAAGTCAGTTTCAGACATCAAACAGCTAGGCTTCCTACAGAATACTTTTCTGATCCACATGTCTGTGCCTTCGGAGTGTGAGCAGGCAGACAGCTGGGAGCTGATAATGACAAGGAACATCATAGCTTTCTCATTTATTAATATGTGGGCTTCTGATACAGATTACCCATATTAATCTGAGAGATGTACATCCAGTGCAAGAGCTCAGGGGAAGTATTTATGCAGTGGGTGTTTGTGCTGGGGCAGAGTTAATTTTCTTCATAGTAGCTGGTACAGGGCTATGTTTTGGAGTTTTGCTGAAAACAGTGCTGATAACACAGGGATGTCTTCGTTATTGCTGAGCAGTGCTTACACAGAGCCAAGGCCTTTTCTGCTCCTCACACCACCCCACCAGTGGGTAGGCTGGGGATGTACAAGAGCTTGGGAAGGGACACAGCTGGGACAGCTGACCTTAATTGACCAAACAGATATCCCATACTATATAATGTCATGCTCAGAATATAAATCTGGGAGAAGAATCTGGAAGGGGAGGATGTTTGAAGTGATGGCATTTGTCTTCCCCAGTAACTGTTAGGCATGATGGAGCCCTGCTTTCCTGCAGATGGGTGAACACCTGCCTGTCAATGGGAAGTAGTGAATGAATTCTTTGTTTTGCTTTGCTTGCATGTGTAGCTTTTGCTTTACCTATTAAACTGTCTTTATTTCAACCCATGAGTTTTCTCATGTTTACCCTCCCAATTCTCTCCCCTGTCCCAGAGGGGAAGAAATGAGCAAGCAGTGATGTGGTGCTTAGTTACTTGCTGGGGTTGAACCACAACAGTGTTGACACATGCACAGACCATAGCAGAGTCCTGAAAGTAATCTATTCTCCTGTTACCATGTGATTGAGAGCCTCTATCCTTGAGAAATAATATTTAATGAAAGCCACAAATCTTCAATATATTTTTAATCTAGTTTGCACTACGCGCCGTTGTTCATCTTCTTTGCCAACTCTTATCTTCTGCATTATTGTCACCACTTCAGCATTTAACTAAAGTGGTATTTAATATTAAACTAGGGGGTTCATTACTTTATTACATATCGTTCAGCAGTCAAAAATATATTTTTGTCAGAATTAACACTAACAGTTCCTTTAATTGATGCTATGTATGTTAGGTCACTAATCTGACAGTCTTTGCATTGTGTTCTCAGTACGGGTTAGCTTCATAGATTAATACAAACTCTCTTTGAACTGAAGACATGGGGGTTTCACAGTTACAGGACATTAACGGTGAAGCATTTACTGATTTGTTAGGATCATTATGCATCCATCTTTCATGAGTGAAGTAATATTAGAGAAGCTTTTTAAAATCTACCTGACATACAATCGTAAAGGCAAATCTGTACACAAAAATGAAACATGGTAACTTCATCTTAATTCTACTAAACCCAAGAAAATAGGTTCTTACAGCTGTACAAAAGGTGTATTCAAATGTATCAGCAAACTGAATCAGACAAATTTGAACCCATTGTGTTAATTTGTGGTTTGAAGTCTATAGCTGAGCTGAGTCTTAAGAGCAAAGACAAATCTTAATAGAAGCTATTTCTTGTGGTAAACTGGCAGATCTATAATCAGTTTCATTGGGCTTCTATCTTCCGGTACAGAGGTGTGATATTTAAACACTACTTAAGAGCTTGTTACCTTTCACTAAAATGCTCTGAACTGTCAAGAAAGACCCACAAAGATATCTAGATTTGCAGACTAGAGCTGCTAAAAATATCCTGGCTGGTAGGGTTTGCAGTAGCACAACGCTTCACTATGAAGCACAATCAATTGATTCTTAAGTGGCCATTATTTGTGAAGTAGACAGTCTGTTCATTAATGGAACTGATGAAGAGTGAGAGGTTAAGACAGAGTATTTTACTTCCAGCTTTTAGACCTGCAAGGGGAATATGCAGAGGGTAAGTGAGCCTTCAGAATCTCCATTCCTCATCATTACAGCTATATTCTTAGAAATGCAAAGAAAGCAGAGGAACAGCTTTGATGACTTGCCAAAAGCTGCCTTTTACAGCAATTCATTCCTCAGAAAGTTTAATCATATCATGGTGCTTTTCCTCAGATATCAGTTTGAGAGAAGTCTAGTCACGAGGGTGCAAGAGCCTAGGTTATTTAGTCTTGATTTATCAGAAGTTTGTGATTCTTCCTCATACAGGAAAAAAATCCCAGTCTTTCAAAAAGTGCAGAACTACAAACACAAGCAACACTGTAGTTGCTTGTACTTCTTTCACAGCCCTACACAAAAGTGGAATTGATACTACTTGTGAAGGTTGTCAGGGTGTATGAAAAGCAGCTCTCTTCTCCTTTCAGCCCCTTAGAAGTTATCCCTTGTAGTGGCCAAATATAACCTCCTCCCTCACTGCAAAACTCCACTGCAATCAGGTTTTGACCCTGAACCATTAAAAGTATGGTATGAACAGCTACACTTTAAAAGAACTACTTACCAAAGATGGTAACAGTAAGACTTACTTTTAAAATGTTGATAATTGGTCTAAAAGGCTTTATTCTAAACCTGTTGGTGAGAGAGAATAAAACAGCCAGTTATGGCTTGATTTCTGTCACTTCTGCTCAGAAATTGGTGAATACAAAGGACAGGACGATGGACCTTTCCATGTTTAATGTATGATAGGGTCATACTCTTGTTCCCTAACGTCAGAAGGCAGTTTTGGCTCAGGCAGAAGGATCATTTGACCTAAGTGTTTGCCAAGGAGGTATCAACACAGGATTTTTCTCTGTTCCATGAGGTTCTAGAAATTCCGAGTGCTTTTGAATGATGTGGTGACAACATGAGTCAAATTGTAGCATTTGTTTATTCATTTGACAGACTGACACATATCTCAAAAGTTCAGGAAGGAAGTTAGAAAGCTTATTACAATAATTAAGATCCACTGTCTCAGTAAATTTGAGATACTTGGGGAACTGATATTTTGGGGTGAGCTTTCGTGCCTTGCTAACCAGAACCTGTCATTTAGAAAAGGCTGCAACAATCTTTTAATATTGAAAATATTAGGTAACCGAGCTGCTAAGCTCTCAGTCAAAAAAAACCCTTACCTTTTCAAGCCTGATGTTTCTCCATTTAAGACAATAAATTTTAAATTCCATTATAACATCTTGAAAATCATAATAATTTCTTCTAGTTACATCTTCCCGTTAACATGTCATCTGCAGAATTTATAGTACTGCCACAGGACCTGTAGCATAATTGTTTTAATTTCAGATTCTTAGAGACCAATGAGGGATATTATTAGCTCCAAGTACCATATGACAATGAAAAAGAAGCTCTAACATACCTAAATATTATATCTGGCAATTTGCATTTTAGATATCAGTTGTGATTTCTGCTATGTTTTGCATCCGTTCATAGCTTTGGCTTCTATCTGTTCTGTGCTGCAGTTTTCTTTGTTTTTATACCAAGCAGTATATGTCAGAAAATATTTACAATTCATTATTTATTTAAGGAATCTTGGCAAGATGAGGTTTGGGTTTTTTTTCAGTTCAACAACATAACACAAGTCTTCCCTCTGTTCTTGGAACAGCCAGTTTGAAATGTGAGAATTTGATTAAAACTGAAGTTTCTTCCTTTTTCTCTTAGTGACACTTTGTGGTATATTCCCAGAGGTAGCTGTAAAAATACATTACAACTGTTCAGAATAATTTCTTTTGTCTGAAATTGGACATGCTCTATGCATTGTAATAACACAATTTTCTTTTTTGGTGTAGATTGTGTACAGTGATGAAATATATATTGCATTTGATGATCCCTAAATAGTTATGCAATTGTCACAGCACTGACAAATCACTGTATAGCAGAACATTCAATGCAGCTGCTGGGAGCCTATATTCTCCTGCAGAAATAATAAACAGGTTGCAGATTCATCAACTCAATAAGCCTCAGATTTTTATTCCTAAGTAGTTTCTTTCAGTAAAAACTCAGCACATCCACTACCCAAATATATTGACCTGCAGTTATTACTTCTCCATTAAAAAAAAAAATCAATGACATGACCTTTCTCAGTCTCTTCACACTGAAGTACTAAAATGTAAATTCTTACTTCTGAATGAACCAAATGTACTGATTTAGATGAAAATCTCTTGCTCTAGGCTTGTGACATCCTACCCAGTAAAGACAACAGAACTCTTTCTGTCAAGGACAATGAGTGAAAAATTAGGTTCTATTATGCATGAGTATCTCAATCGATTTATTATTTTCTAGAAGAGGCTCTTGAACCTATGTTGCCATCTTCTAGGAAAAAAACTTCACGTTGGTACTCAGCTGCCTTGAGGATTATTGCTGATTTTGTTTCTGATGGGTATATGTGGTTCTTCTATAAATCAGGTGACAGTACTGCATGACAAATGGAAGACGATCTGTACATTTCAAGGGAATGCACTGGCCGTGTAATGGAGTCACTTCTGCCTGGAGATTTGAAGTGCCACTTGATTAAATCAGCCTCAGGCAAACTTGGAGGCTAGAGTTCTATTCCCTCCAAAGTAGCTAACAATGCTAAATCTGCAACTGCACAAATTAAAGCTAAACATTATATAGCTTCACCTCTGTGCTGGCCTTGCACACACTACTGCCAACAGACTTTCTTTGAACAAAAAAGCATGTTTTACTCCAACGCTCCCTTCTGCAGTTTTCATACTTGGACTCTTCTCCCTCAGTACCTCCAGACTGTGTTTCTTGAAACCTCCCTCACCTCCCCACAAGCCATCAATCCTGTCCTCAACATCTCTCTCAAGGACTTGTGGGAAGGGAATTTGTAAGGCTGACGTACTTGGATCTTTCTTAGCCCAACACTTGACAATACAGTCTCTTCCCCAGATGCCTTTTCCTCTCTCTAGTCCTGGAGTTCCCTTATATTCCCAGTGTAGCAGCCAGCACTCAATAATCACAGTCACTCTGTTACAGTAGTTGTAAAGAAGTAGTATCACCTACTCGCCCTTGAAGCCTTGAGTTGTTCTGGCAGCAGCCTAACCCGCTATTTTCTCCATCACAAGAAGCACAGAAGACTACTTTCATTCCTTGGTTATGACAATTTTGGAACCACTGACAGTCCTTGATCTCTGATTTCTCAGTTATAGGACCAAATTCCTATAGCAACCTTGGACTTAATTGTCTTGGGAGTTCTACTCAAGAGACTAAACACTCCTTTCTGTACACCATGATTAATGCTTTTCTTTCCCTTAAAAGCACATATAGGCATAAACCAAAATACAGAACCTTGAAGATTTAGATGTTTTCTCAACTGATGTAAGCATGTGAATTGAACTACATTATTTAGATAAACCCATGCATTTTTTATGGTCTTTGTGATCAAGAAAATCCCCTGATGATATTGAGAAACTCTGCTCTGTAATTTCTAGTTATGAAGCAGAATTCATAATACTTTATTTTTAAATTGAGATTAACATGAGTTTTGACAACTTTTGATAATTTCTCTAGTTGTACCATTATTTTTTATGCAGAGCCAGAAATGTGAAATAACTTTCAATCATAGATGCCTCTCCCATACAACAGAACTTTTGAGGTGTGCTTGTACATCATTTCCTGATGTATGGAAAGAACAGGAAGTTAAGTGGTAACAATCAGTTCCTCCCAACACTGTTTCACATGTATTTTAGCTACCCTTAGGTTTAAACCCTGATTGATCATTTACCTAGTTAAGATAATGAAAAAAGAAACTGCGGATATTTGCTTAACAGAAGCAAGGACACATTTTAGAATTATGACCAAAATACATTGACTTTTTTTTCCTTGCTCTTCCAACCTAATAAAAAATGCAGTATCCCAAAGGTATGTTCTTCACTGCAAGAAGACCCCTACTCAGATGGATTCTGTAAAGCGTAAACAAGCTTTTCTAAACTGGTGTTTGTCTCTGACATGAGGCCTGTCATCCACCATAAACAATAGTCTCTTCTTAATGTCTGTCTTACAGCTTTGTCAGGGCTCACAGCATGGTTTTGTTCTGCCTTTGAAGAATCTTTTTTAAGAGGTGATTAATTTTTCTCCTGGTTCACATTACCATATAAAATGTATTGTGGCAAAGTTGGTATAAAAGCATGACAAATTAAACGAGAGGAGTCCCTTGGCAGCTGGAGCACTATAACAAATATTTTTCCAATTTAAAGAGCTCTAGCTCATTAAGTGCGAAGGAAAGATCATTTCAGATTTTCAAATGCAACAGGCTACTAAACAGTCAATTAACTTTTGAGTCCTGTCCTGTTCTCCAACATGAATGTTAATAGAACTTTATTAATTGAGCATTATACCTAAGAGAGAACAAACAATCCATTTCAGACTTAGTAATTGTTTAAATGAGACCAATTACAGGACACTTTTAATGATAAGTATTACATTCACAAATTCATTATATGTACTGTCTGCATTGTACTGTCTGCATTTGAAATTTACATTCTGTGCAGTAACCAAAACAATGATTATGCCACAATAGTGACAGTGATGGTTACAGACAGCTGAGGCTATATTTCCTTTCACTTGCATATAAGCAATTTTACCATTCACCACTTTTATCCATTGCTTACTATTTCTAGTCATGCATACTGCAGTTGGTAGACATGTTGTTGTTTGCCTTGATTTTTCATGTTAAGGACATCTTAACATGCACAGAGTCCATACATTAAAAAAAATGTACATGGGGAAAAGAACCACAGGTTGAGCTGCAGCTTGAAGTACAGAATGTTTTTTACTCTGCCAAACCATATGCTTCACCCTAAGGAGAGCATTAGAGATGGCAGAAAAAAAATTTCTACAAGTTACTCAGGAAAAAATCAATTCCCAGAAGTATGAATAGGGAGATGATAATTTTCAAAGAAGCTTTTAAACAGAAAGGTACAATGCATGGAGTTTCAGCTCAGATGAACCACTACAAAGCAGGAAGTGGCTTCTTCTTGTAGGATAGAATTAGATGAAGTTCAGAGACTGAGTTTGTTGAGTCAGAGTTTTCCATACTCCATCATTTGTCCTAATTATAAAAGAAGAGATGAAAACTTTAATCAAGAAGACATAGTGAAGATGGAAGATCTATAGATTTGAGGAAGGAAGATATTTGCACTAAGGACAGGGAGTTCACAGAAATGTTCAGATTCCATATATATGTACACCATGTTATTTATCTTCAAAAGCAATAGCTACTGCTTAGTTTTTAAACCAAGATAATGTTTATCACAGGTGTTTCATGGATATACAACAGTGGACAGATATATTTTCAAAAGAACTTCTTAAGCAGAAAGTAATGAAGAAAACCCTCTCCATCAAAGATAACTGCAATCAGTTATCATAACCCTCTGGAGAAGTGGGAGGCAGGCAGATATAAGCCTGAACAGGAATTCTGTTTAACAACTTTCCTCAGGCACAAGAAGACTGTGTCAACTTTAGAAGATCTTGTTTTCATTCTCTTTAGCTTCATTGTTAGTGTTCTTAAAGAAGTTTTGCTTGTGTGTAGGTGATTCCCGAGAATTCCACTTTCATGAAATGAGAAGCCCCAGATCAGAAATTCCCAACCTCACTCGAGGTACAAGGATCCAGATCAGGGCCACCCTGAGGATTTAACACTCAAATATGATGAGCTGTATCTAGCCTGGGAAATAGCCCCAGCTCCAGCATGTTTAACTGCTTTTCCTCTGAAGCTAATCACACTATACCTAGAGTCAACTTCTATCTGTGTGGCAGTGAATTCTGATTTAGACAGAATTGCTCCTACTCACTATCTTGCCTCAAACCTCAGAAAGCAAATCACATTTTGAGACTGCATGCACAACCATACATAGAGAGAGCAGAACCCATCAAGCTATTTTGTCCAGGACAAGAGCCATGTTAATTTATGCCTTGGAAAAATCCTGGTTCATTGTTGAATCTAATGCCAGTAGCTTGACAATTTACATACACTACAAGCTTTTACAAAAAGAAAGAAAGGGGAAAAAAGGGCAATAGCTCATTTTAATTTTTTTCTCCACAGTACACTCCTCTCCGTTTCTACACATCTTCAAAATGTTATTCCCTTCTGTATCTATTTCTGAAGAAAAACCTATTTTTATTTCAACATTTAATTGCTGTAACTTCTCATGTCCCTTCAAGCAAGCAATATAGGCCTTCATTTCTGTTTCTCTTGTGAAAGTCTAATCCTACTCTCCAAGGTTTAGAGATTACACCACCATTTTTGTATCTTCTCTGTTTCAGATCAGAATGCAAAAATAGTTACAAATTACTTTTACCTGAAGCTGAGTAAGAATCAGTAAGCATTACAGGCAGATTCATCTTCATCTTTAAGAACGATTTATTTCAGGGAACAGAATAAGATGGTACAATAACTAGTATTCTGAAATGCCAGTTTCATTCAACCTGTCTCCACAGGAGAGATTCAGTACAGATGGATTTCAAAACAACAGTGAAAATGAAATTAATGTTAAAGAGCAATTCACTTCCAATATGCAATCTCAAGATACTACACTCTTCACATTCCTATGTGAATGCAATTTGCTGCTATTATTCTAGCATATTCAATTTTCTTAAGAACTAAGATCACAACCTCTTGAGGAGCGAATGAAGATAGCAGGAGCTGTTTAACCTGGAATACTAGAATTATACCTGAAGCCACTACCTCCTGAGGAGACAACTGCCTCAAAAAGTAGGCACCATGAGAGATGTTTCCCAGCAAAAATGTTTTTACATCATGATAGTTCTCTCCCAATTCTTGAGCTATTTCAGCTGAGCAAAGTCTGAACAAGTACTTACGTGTATTTTACAAAAATGAGTGCTACCATCTTTCCTGGTGAGTTTCCTTGTCCATTTTCATGGGTTTTTCTTTTTCTCAAAGTATCATCATTTTATACAAGATAGATCAAGATGTACTAGTACAATATAAAATTTCTTTAAGATAATTAGGCATCTCCTGGGATCTTTAAAGATCTCTGGTCTACATTATATAAGAAAATGCTTTCCAAAAACATTTTGAAGTTTCACTCAGAATAATCTCCCTTGAACGCTTTATGCTGCCATTCACATCCAGAAGGAAACTTGAGCAATGCGAGAAAACATGAGGAATAATCATTGTTTCAAGCAAAGAATCTTAATGTTCATGAAATTAAAGAAATTCCAAACCCAATTAAGAAGTCTAGATTGTAAGATCTAGTAAGTAAAGACTTGACAGAGCGGTGTATCTTTGCAAATCTGTAGAGGTGTCTGTTTTGAAATAGATATTAACCCCACTCCTGCCACATTACTGGCATTTCAATCCACAGCTTAGGAACACCTCCTGGACAGCAGTCAGCAGAGTAAGACACAGGACTTACCTGGGACATTCCCTGAACAAAGCATTGCACAGTCCATTTAAGTCTAGTATTAGGAAGAGTCATTAGCAGGTGACATCATGGAATCAAATCATTTTCCCTAAATAAATTTTAGGTCTTTTTAAGAAAAAAGACCAAGGTATTTCACACAGTGTATCAGCCTATGTGCACTCCTTCCAAGTTCCCAGAGAGGAGTTTTTGACAGGACAAGAGGCACCATGTACAAACTGAAACACAGGGGGATCCCTCTGAACATCAGGAAACACTTTTTCTGCTGTGATGGTGACCAAGCACTGGCACAGGTTGCCCAGAGAGGTGGTAGAGTTCACATCCTTGGAGACATTCAAAAGCTAGCTGGACATGGTACTGGGTGTCACAGTTTAAGCCCAGCCAGTAACTCAACCCCCCCTCCACACACCCCTCCTGGGCAGGATGGGGAAGAGAATCAAAGGAAAGTAAACCCCACAGGTTGAGATAACAACAGTCCAATAACTAAAGTATAATACAAAAACTAATACTACTACTACTACTAATGATAAGGGAAATAACATGGGGAGAGAATATAAAACTAAAAGGGGAAAGTTAAAAAAAACAATAAACACAAGTGATGCACAATACAATTGCTCATCACCTGCCGACCGATATCTGGCCCAATGCCAAGCAGTGATTGGTCCCTTCCAGGTAACTCCCCCAAGTTTATACACTGGGCATGACGTGCTGTGATACAGATTACCCCTTTGGCCAGTTTGGGTCAGGTGTCCTGTCTCTGTTTCCTCCCAGCTTCCCCTCCTCACTGGCAGAGCATGAGACTGAGAAGTCCTTGATCAGAGTAAGTGCTACGTAGGAAAAACTAAAACATCGGTGTATTATCAGCACTGTTTTCAGACTAAAGCCTAAACACAGCACTGCACCAGCTACTAGGAAGGAAAAAATAGCTGTTACAGCTGAAATCAGGACATTGGGCAACTGGCTTTAGGTGGCCAGTTGAGCAAGAGGATCAGACCTAGTGACCTCCAGAGGTCCCTTCCAACCTCAGCCATTCTGTGATTCTGTTTTTACTATTTCTGGGGCAGGTCCCATGCCTGTAATTCACCTGGAGGCAACCTGACTTCCATTTCTAAATCCTAAAACTTTATGCAGAAGATACAAGCCTGTAATTTTCCAGTCTTAGCACTTCCAAACCCCAGAGTTCAGGGCACAAAAGAATAAATACTCATTTTCATGTAAAAGACAGGCTTAAATCCTGAAGGTTTGGTAAGCAGCAAAAGAGAAATTTTACCTCACCATTTGTTTCTGAAGGGTCTGGTGGGAGATAATAACTTCTTTGCGCTCTTCCTATGTGAAGTTACAAAAAGTCCAAACTTTTACTTAAGTTTTACTTACATATTTCAAAATATGGTTTGCTAATGTCTTTCTATGGAAACTTAAATCAATCAATGCTTCACAAGGCTTAGGATTTGATTACTTTCGTGAAGTCTGCAGGCTGAAGATGCAAGCAGTCAGGCCCTCTGACCCTTCTTTGAGTCGTACTGTTCAAAAGCAGTAAAGATCCCAGGTAACTAGCTTCATTCAGAGTAGAACATCACCCACTCTTTGGGCAATTTTGCTTTCACCAATTTTGCTTTCACCGCTTTCAGCTTTCATGTAACACCTGTGACATCTTGAAAATGTACTTGCCTGAGTCTTTTAATTATTCATGAGAAAGCTGAAGTACTCCTCCTCCCAGTAAGGCATTCTTTGTTGCAAAACATGAGACAGAAAAGCGATTAAGACCCATTTCTGTGGCCAGCCAATAGAAAGCATGGATCAAGATGTTCCAGACAGCACCAGAGCTTCCTTGGTCTAAGAAAAGCTCAGGACCATATGCATCAGATGCAAGGAGACAGTCATCTCCCTATCTAGCTGGGGTCCTCTATCAAGGCTGAGTTGCAGGCCAAAGAAGCACAACTACAGAGACAAGTGGCCTGAAGGAAGATACTTTTCCAGAAGAAGACCAATTTTCTCAATAGCCTGGGGGGAGGGAGGAGGATGCATGTGCAAAGAAAAAGTGGCAGCAGCAGCATATATTTCCACTTGACAGTACCTGCATAGACAGGCCTACCTTCATAGGAGTGAATGTGTTTAGTTTATTTCACCACGTTTCTCGCAAGTTAAGTTAGTCTGCAAAGAATGATGCATAAGTTAGTCTGCAAAGAATGTTTAGTCAGAGAAACAATTACTATTTCAAGTACAAAATGAGGAGGAAATATTATTCAGTAACTATGTGAAAAAATAAATCATATTCACACCTTCTATAGGCAATTACGCAGAAGTATCGGAATAAAATGTTATTTTAACTTATGCTGAAACACGATTTCAATAGGCATCTTTATTACACAAAATATGCGTAACATCACTGTGAAGTTAATTTTATTTTAATTAAAACTTTCTTCATAATTATTATGAAACCCAGCTCTTATTCCCTACAGCCCTTTTGTTCTGTAACTCACTGAGTACATCCCTTAAGAAAGGGAATATCACCAGTCAGGAGCTCCCAGATTAAGGGTGTCTGCAAACAGGACAGTACTTCTTTGCGCTGCATACATGAGATACTTGAAGTTTCTTAATGTTACCATTTTCCCTAGCCTAAATTACGTCCAATCATAAGACCCACGGTGATGCTAGCTGTACTTTCTTGTTGTTGTTGGAGGATGCCACTTTGAAGTGATTAAGCAAAGATACAAGATGAAAACATCCCACTGCTGCAGCAGTTGTACTGAGGCGGGGAGGAAGGCAATGAGCCTACTTTTCAACTTTTCTACACGCATGACAATATTACACAATTCCCATCTTAGAATCATAGAATTATAGGCTGGAAAAGACCTTAAGATCATCTAGTT
>NW_009939525.1:0-12245 GCF_000696875.1 Nestor notabilis | reverse complement strand
TATATATTTACTTATTATTTTTGGGATAAGGAGTAGGATTTAGAATCGCCTGTTCTTCAGTAGTGGGTTTTTATCAGTTTCTGAAAAGAAAAACCCCCACAGTTATATATTTTTTTTGATATCTTGCATTTATATGGTAATGTGACAAATAAAATATCCTCTCCCTCCCCCCCACTTTTCAAGAGCCACTATTTTCGGCATCTTAAAGTGAAATGCTGTGGCTTTTGCTATCAAAATGGTGTAGATTAGTCTATTTTTATTAGCTTTTGCATATTCATACTCTTCAAGTTGAAATTTAAGGCATTTTTACTTGCTGATCTGAGTATCTAAACTTGCTTCTCTTCATGAGGATGACTTCAGAAAACACACGTAGTATTCAATATTCTGATCTGCTTATCTTTACAGGCTAAGCATTAAATAAGCGTAGTTTAACTTTCTTTAAAGTTTTCTGGAAAAGCTTTTCTCTTTTACTTCTCATTTTAATAAGCTTATTCCTTCATTTCTTAAAAATAGACGCTAGCATATGGTGATATGAACCACGAGTGGATTGGCAACGAATGGCTCCCTAGTCTGGGGCTCCCTCAGTATCGCAGCTATTTCATGGAATGTCTTGTTGACGCTCGAATGCTGGATCACTTAACTAAAAAAGATCTGCGTGGGCAGCTGAAAATGGTGGATAGCTTTCACAGGTCAGTAGGTTTAAATTGGTGGCCTAACTTACAGTAAATGTTTCCCTTATCTCTAAATGTTTTCTTTGTTTCCTTTTCTAAACAGAAACAGTTTTCAGTGTGGAATTATGTGCCTACGAAGACTGAATTATGATCGGAAAGAACTTGAAAGGAAAAGAGAAGAAAGCCAGAAGGAAATTAAGGGTTAGTGCATTGTCTTGGCCTTGGTCTGATTGTAATGTGTTTTCACTGGTCTGCTTCAAAAATCTGTTTAGAAAATATCAAGCGCTAAACACAGGAGATGGGTCTGGATGCAGGCCCCAAACACTGGATCATGAAACACGTCGCTAAATCCATCACTTGTGCAGAGATGTGCTACAAATGCAGGCATTTTTGAAACTCTCTCTGCTCTGAAGCTTGAAACAAAACTAAACGTTTTCAGAGGATGAGGGCTTTGAAAATGCTTTTGTTGTTTTTCTTTTTGTGTGTTTTTTGGGATCTTTTTTTTTCCCCTCACCTGCTCTCACATAATAACTTTCCATCTACATAATTTTTACCTCTGCTTATGGCTGGTAATTTCTATTACCCAGCACTTGGAAAAAATACTGAGGTGATGAAGGTGTTTATATCTTCCAGATTCAGGGTGATTATTGAACAAGGCAGAATGAAGAAGGAAAAGCAGGGTGGGGATTCACAGTATTTTCTAAGACTTCCCATAGAAATTTTGTCCCTTTCCAAATATCAGCATTCTTGTGCCCTCTCTTCCCCTTTCCTGTTATGTTGGTACATTTTGGTGGTTATTCTGCTAATTGTGCCTGAGAACATTGCCAAGAGTCACAACTAACTGGCATGAAACAAACCCGTGTTGTGGCTGGTAGGCCTTTTTTAGCCTCCTGAACAGACTGTGTTTGTTGCCTATAGGGAACTGCTCCTTGGAACACGTAACTCTTAAATTCCTCCTGGGAATTGTTTGGGGAAAATGCTAGTTGACACAAGCCAGAAACATGCTGAGGATCATTATAACAGTTCAGCTGGTATAGACATTCTGGAGTAGTGTAAAAAACCCTACTTGTAAGGACGTATCTTTTGTTTGACATTTGGACTGAACCTGTAAATGCTGCTTTGTAATGTTTTATCCTTTAAAAATCTCAAAAGATGAGAGTATAATGATTGCTGAACTGTTACAGTATGAAATGCCTTCCAGCACACTTCCGATATATTTAGTCATCACTTTTAATTTATGATTGTGGAAAAGTGTAGTAGTGCATTACTAAATTGACCACCTTCAGAACTTAAAGGTAGATAAGATTATAAAACTAATAAATAATAAAGCTTTAAACAGTAATAACTAAAGCTGTTCAAATCCAGTAGGAACTGCATGAGAAACTGCTGTAAGATTTCTCTTTTGAGCAGTGAAGTTTTTAACTGCTTTGGGTGACATCCAAGTCCCTAAGTGGCTGTATAAAACAGAAGATCCTGTGTTCACCATCTGTGTGAATGTTATGCCCAGCTGAACCTCTCTAACTGCGACTAGCCTCTGTCAAGGCAGAGGAGATTGAGTGAGGACTACTCCTTCTGGGTGCAAGGAAAACTACTGTATGGAAAGAATCGTAGAATGGCTTGTGTTGGAATGGACCTTTAAAGCTCATCCAGCTCCATCCCCCTGCCACAGGCAGAGATACCTTCCACTAGGCCAGGTTGCTCCAAGCCCCATCCAACCTGACCAGGGATGGGGCAACCACAGCTTCTCTGGGCACCCTGTGCCAGCACCTCACCACCCTCATAGTGAAGAATTTTTTCCTAATATCTAATCTGAATCTTCTCTCTTTTAGCTTATATCCATTCCCCTTGTCCTATCACTGTTTGCCCTTGTAAAAAGCCCCTCTCCAGAGTTCTTGTAGGCCCCCTTTAGGTATTGGAAGACTTCTTTAAGGATCTAACACTGAGTTGTGGAGTCTAAGCATGAAGTTTTGTTGCCAATTCAAAGCATTTCATGCACACCAAAAAGGCAGGGACAGATTAGATCACAACATAATTAAACAACAAAATTCCTTGAGGGCTACTACTTAACAGCATTTATAATGAATTGGTATATGTGAAAATGAATCCCAGCACAAGTATTGCAGATCAAGAAAGGACTGTGGTTTTTGTTCAGAAAAGTTGTATTATAAATCAGGCAACTTTTTTTTCCTCTTTATAGATGTCCTTGTCTGGAGCAATGAAAGAATGATCCATTGGGTGGTGTCCATTGGTCTTAAAGAATACGCAAACAACCTGGTAGAGAGTGGAGTTCATGGTGCACTTGTGGCCTTAGATGAATCATTTGATTACAATGCATTAGCTCTCCTTTTGCAAATACCCACTCAAAACACACAGGTAAGCAGGAAGTAGTTACTTCATTGCTGATAAGATTTTTGTCCTCTCTCTGAGGTTAAAAATGAAACTGAATGGGGTTTTTTGGTTAGCTGAGGGCATGTCTTTCTATTCCCAGATCTAGAAGCTTTAGAAATGGAAAGTTGTCCATTATCCTGTTAGATAAAAACAAAGGACTGTGCTTTTCTTACTGTTTTCTAAGTGTTAATAGCAATTCTGGTTGATAAATTTTCTTGAACAGAAGATACTGGTTGAGTATTTTCCTCGTAACCCATGTTCACGTTAGCATAAAACTTATTTTTGTTGTTTGCTATTTTTTATTCTGAAATAATGAAGTTTGAGCCAGGAATCATGAACTTTGTCACAACTAAGGAAGGTAAAGATCTGTTTAAGCCTTCCTTAAATTTTTAATAAGTTACAAATTAAATCGTAACTTTTCAAGCACTAAGTATGTTTGTTAAACTGATAAGGTATTAAACAATGTGGGTTGTAGTAAGTTCTAAGAATTACTATCGGTTACTAATTACTAGTCTTTTGGAATTGATTTCTATTTCTTTTGTACTTACAAACTTTAGGCTCGTGCTGTTCTGGAGAGGGAATTTAATAACCTTCTTGCTATGGGCACTGACAGAAGACTTGATGAAGTAAGTTACTTGAGCTGTTGACCCATTTTATGGTCTTGAGATCTTTATCAGAACTGCTAAGTGAAAGAATTCAGCTTGAACCTCTTTAAGCTATTGACAGAATAGGGACAGAAACCTTAACTTGAAATTGTTTGTCTTCGAGAGTTTCTGAATGTGGCAGGTTTTGTGTATTTTTAGGTAAGATGACTTTGAACACGACAGTATTGAGATGATTTGCAAGTTTGCTTCTGTGGTTAATACCTAATAGCAGCACTTGGCTGAATCCTCTTTTCTATCTAAAATGTGAGAAAATTAGTGACCAGTGTTGCAGATGGACAAGCTATAACAAACTAGGTGTGAGACTTTTCTAGACCCTGTGAACCCATAGCATAAAGGAGAGAGTATTACATCTTTAACCTTCTCAGTTGCTTGATGCTGTAACTCTGTGAACAGTTTCAAGCTGGCGTTACTTCCCTAAGAGAAACCCTAACTCTGTGCTGCCTCTCCTCTAGTTCTGATGTACTACTGTGAGTTTATGTGGTAGCACATACAGGTTGAAGTGGTTTCAGATTAAGACTAAGTGGCAAAACCCTAATGGGGCTAACCAGATCAGGGAACCAGTCCGTGTATTTCAAACATATGTGCTAGTATGAGGAAGAGGATGGGAAGAGTGAAAGTGCTGGCACGAATGGCTTTTAGATCAAGTGAGGCGAAGCATACTCCAGTATGTTGAGGAAGGAGGCTGCTAGGACAGACCTTGATTGGTTTTGTGTTCATCTTTTGCCAAATGGATTCGTTGTTGGCCTTCTGTAGCACCTCCTGACAGCTCTGTTCTCAGCATGCATCTCTACTTTAGTGGAGATGTAGCTTTTAGTAACATCATCAGAAAGCAGCTTAATAGTTTTCTAAGGTATTTTTCCATAAGTGATTTCAAACTGCAAGAGAAGGAGCTGTGAGGGAACAGATGTTTGCTCTGCTCTAGTGTCACAGGGCAGTTTGATCACAGCGATCCCTTCAAATAATGTGGATACTTGTCTCCTTTATCTAAAAGGGGATAAATTTTGGGTAAAACGGCATTCAAAGGATTGAACTGTTTCTAAAGGTGAAGTTGGCAAATGGAGATGCACGATGGGTATATTTGTATTGACACAATACCTTCACTACAGAAGTAATTTTTGGAAGTGGGACTTAAACTGTTCTATTTAGTAAGTTCTCTATTATATTTCTGATGTGGAATATTACTTCAAAGATGCAGAAGCATTAATGGGCAGAAAAATGCACATGGGTAATTCCATTTTAAGTTTACCCAAGTGCTTAAGCAAACGACTTCACAGCAATATATTTATTGTGCTTCCTTATTTCCCCCCCTCACTATCACTTCCTGTAATCTGTGGCATGAGAAAGCACAATAGTGGTATCATCATTCCTGCAAGTCAGAATCGAAGGTTAAAAGCATTGTTCAAATTAAGCCTCTATTTGTTAGTGTTCCCAGAGCAGCTTTTATGATCTGCTCAACCCCTCATATCCCCAAAGACTGAGTGATGTGACACTTAGGAATTACTGCAAATCATGAAATGCAAACATTTGAAGTACAAAACGTTTTCCTCAGTGTGCTGGGCCCATGAATTTCTATAGTTACTGAGCTGAAGAGCCAGCACTCTAGCAAATGAACAGAGATTGGTGCAAATTAAGACCTCTGCTGCTGTTGCACCTGAACTGTGCTTCACATGGAATTCGTTCACTGGAGATACAGTTAGTTAAGATTGTCAGTAATCCTTTTAATGTCAGTAACAATCCTGCTTTTTTGAATCGCTAATGATGTTTATCAATGTAACAGGATGATGATAAGAGCTTTAGGAGAGCACCTTCATGGAGAAAGAAGTTTAGACCAAAGGACATAAGAGGTTTAGCTGCTGGATCAGCAGAGACTCTTCCTGCAAATTTCAGAGTTACAACCTCAATGTCTTCACCCTCTATGCAGCCAAAGAAGATGCAGATTGATGGTATTGATTTTGTATTATTTTAAGCATGATGCATTTTTTTGCTTGAGATTACAGGGGAATTAAGTTCAAATTACCATTTTGCTGCATAAAAGCATCTGCCTTGTGCATGGTTGTATATATAACACTGTTTTTAACCACAGGGTGCTTTATCATTTCAGGAAGTTGTACTAAATGTGGAGTTTCTTTTTTACTTCATTGGAGTAATAAAATGAGAGTTATAGTTAAAAATAAATTTATTTTAAGCTAGGAAAGTAAAATGACATTTTAGTAGAAGTCTTTTAGTCATGTGATTTGTAGTTTCCTAAGTAGCAGCAATTAGACTAATCTAAGTCCTACTTCTGAAATGCAGTAAAATGCATTCAACAATGACGTGACTAAACTTCCTTGGGTAATTTTGAGGTTATTAAAACTTGAGTAAAAGTCCCCCTGCACTGGGCACTCAAGTGGTCATACTTGAAGCCACTACTTCATTCTTTGCTGTGTACTTAATGATCTATATATGTGCATGTGCACACAGAGATATGTATTGAAAAAACCCCTCCAAAAAACCCCGGTGGGAAGTGGAAGTTGATCAAGTGTCACATGAGATATCTTGTCTGTTTAAAAACAGTCTCTTTAGCACCATGAGAATAAACTTTCACATGAACTTGTTTTACAAAACACAAGTAAAAAAATAAATGGAACATGAGTTTAATTGGAACAGGCAGGGTAAGAACTTCAGCATAACCTCAGACTTGTCTTAGGGTCTGAAAACTTTATTTATGAGTATAGCTCAAAGAAGCAACCTGTGCATCTGACGTTACTCTCTAAAATGTGAGCTGTTTTAAATAAATACTATGGATAGCACAAAATATTTTCCAGAATTTGTGGAAAATGCTGTAAAATAAAAGTAGTGAAGTCTTTACCATTTAAAACCCCTTTCTTCCTATAAGATATATGAATTAAAAAAAGGCCAGAAAGAAAAACATATAAAGTAGAAAATACATCACTTTTAGAATTGCCTTTCTCAATTTCTGTGTGCTAGTTGGCATGCAGACATATTTAGAATTCTTTTTGTTAGCCTCTGAAACTAGAAGTGGTTAACATAGGAACTGTAAAATAAATCCTGCTTTTCTAACTTGTAACCTTAGAGTTGGTGAGTACCGTAACTGTAGTCACATTGCTGTGATGGGTTGTTGTTGAAAACTAACATGCATGCTGTGTTCTGCATGTCTTCCTGTGCTTCTGGAAATAGGCAGTGTATCAGGAACACAAAGATTGGATTCTGCTACAGTAAGGACCTACTCCTGTTAAAGCCTTCTCCTGGTGAGTAAAGTTGATAGGTATAAAAGCAGCTATTTATGAAATAAAATGTCAGGTACTTTAATACAGTGAATTTACACACTTCAAACTGGTTTTGAGTTTTCAACATAGATTGTTACTGGATTGAAAACTTGTAGCTTATTTTTAAGGAGAACTATGAGTGTTTAAATATTTACTTTTGTAAACATTGTATTATTTTGAGGGGTTTTTTGAACAGCTTCAGAAAGGACCCGTGATAAATGGTTATGTAGAAAATGTTGAAATCAAAGGTTGGCTGGAACAGCTTGTGAAAGTGGGGAGGAGGGAAAGGAATAAATTAGGCATATAAAGGAAAGCATTTATTGTGTGACGCTGCAGTTCAGGTTATTGATCTTTTAGAGTCTTTCCTTGGTCAGAGTTACCCCACTACAACATACTTTAATACTGAATTGTTGTAGGGCTAATTACATAGTTTTCCAGTTCTTGGATTCACTGTGGTTGCTTAGGTTCTCTGGTTAGATTTAGCTACCTGCAGCCTAAATTTGGGTAGCTGTGAGCAGTGCTGACAGTAAAAAAGGAGCTTGATAACACAAGGGTGTCATAACACAAAATACATGTATTTTGGCTTATGAAAGATATGTATTACTCCAGGATTTGATACAGCATCTCTCTGCTGTATTTTCTCATGGAACAGTTTTTCTCTCTCTGGAAACTAATTTATTTTTTTTTATACTATATTGGATTTTTTAAAAAATGAAAATCTTTCCCTCATTAGCTGGCATTTTCCATGAGCTATAAATTGTCTCTCTCTTCTGCTTACAGCTTCTTTCCTTTCCTCTCACCAGTAATATCCCTACCAGCTCATGTACTGGCTGCCTTTTCTTCAAGTTCTGAACCTTTTTGCATATATAAGTTTAGCTCTAAAGAACTCTTACGTATGAAGTGTTGAGAAGGGAAACTCTTGCACATAGCAGCTCGGATCATGTGGATCTGTCAGTTCATAATCTCATCTCAGAGGCTATCTTTTAAATTTCTTCTAGTTTCAAGACACTGAAGTTTGAAGTCTTCCCCTCCCCCAGATTCTCCCCAGTATTAGAGGATTTTCTATAGTCAGATGACCTAGGATAAAACCCGAGGAAGCAGAAATATTTGACCTCAAGTGCTTTACTTATTGCATTGCAACTGAAGACTTCAGAAGGCAATAAAACTGTATTCATCATGGCATGACAATAATTCAGTGCATGACTGCTACACTGCAGAGCTGTTTGTGACAAACCGAAATGTTTAAAAACCTGCTAATGGATTATTTCTTGTTCTTTTTGTGTGTCTTTTGTTTCTGTTTTTACAGTTTACCCACACTATTTCTACCGGTGATATGCAGCATTTTGAACATTTGGAACCCTTAACCTGTTAATACTTGTTAAATGGACACTTTGAGATATTTTATTACAGAGTTTTTAATTAGCAAATAAATTCATGAGTACTATAGAGAAAATATTTTAGAATCTAAATGTTTCTTATATTTATGTGACTTCTCATTTATATAGTTACTTACTTTTTTCTGTTTCTATTCAGTCTACAAATCAAATCATTGCTGATTTTTTTTTTTTTATTCTAAGTTTAGTCTTTCCAACTGAATGTACTGTAATGCTTGTATGTATATGTCCCTATAAGTAATATAGGGTTTTTGTAAATTATGCAGTTACTGTAATTATCATTGTTTTTTAATAATGAAACTGAAGGTGAAAAGGATTTTAATACCTTTGTAAAAGTATCATGACACCAAGCAGTATATATTTTGTCATTCTGAACTGTTAGCTTAGCTCTGAAAACAAGTCCAGCTTTTTTTCAGGTAAGCCTATGTTGTTGTTGGAGGTATGGTACATGATTGTTCTTCTTTTCAGAACTGTACCTTTCCACAAAGAGGATTTGTCAAGTAGTGGAAATTTGTCTTTATTTAAAATGTAACTTGTTTTAAAAGCTGGGAAGAACTATAACACTACAGAACACGTTTTAGAAGTGACTGACTCGGTCATAACACTCTCTGCTGTACTTGTGTAGCGTATCTTCACAGTGACTGAAGACAAGCCATAAACCAAGGACTCTTTCCTTTTATTTTTCCTTAACTGAGGAAGATAGACTTCATAATAATTCCTGGTCGTAATCCACAGGCCACAGAGAGTTTTTGTCCTAGATCTTTTTGATTTAAAACACTTGTGGAAAGATGCTCGTGACACTAGTTTGAATGGACCAATCCTTGAAGCACTGCAGTCTCATGTCAATGAGTAGTGAAAGATGAAGGTACAAGGGGCTGAAAACTAAAGCAGTGCAACTTCTAATAAAGGCCTTACTTTTCTTATGTAAGTCATCATTTGTGTTTTGTAAACTTCTAAAGAGTTGTCTGGACTCTAATTTTGATGGTTGTAGCCATTTTGGACTGTATGAGTAGAAAATGTATCCAACACTTGTAAATGGCATATTAAAAAGCCAGCAAGAATCTGTTCAGATGGTGCATTATTTATTATGCAACAGTATATATAGCATGTCTTTTATTCTTGTTTGTTTTCCACTTTTTAACTTGCTTGTAAAACTGAAATCCATTGTTACTGTTTTTTTCTATTAATCTTTTGTGTATTTTCAGATTATGTAACAATATGTACAGTCTACTTTTGAACTATTTTTATCACAGTATTATTTATTGCTTTCTTTCAATAAAGTACTGATGCATTTTCCACTGCCAATAAAACACTATTGAAAAGCTAAGATCTAATTGTATGCAGGCAGATACTTTTTCAGTGAGCGGATATTGTCAATAAAGCATCTTAATGATTGTTTGCTGCCCTGTAGATCTTGTTTCAGATGATGACTCTTCTCCAGTAGAGAAATATTCCATTAGATGTGACATTTTCTTTGGAATTGTTTAAGCTCATGTGTGTTAATCACTTTCTGAAAACCACTTTTCCAAAGAAAACTGCTCTATTGCCTACTTGTAGTTAGAGCTATGATTTACTATTAAAACTATCACACAACTTCAGTGCGTTCAGGTCCACATGATGAAGATTAAAGTACTGTTCTGTATAGCAGCAACAGTTGCTTTGTTAATAAAATTGAGATTATGACCATAGTGATACTGGGGGAGAAACATAGGAGTTAAGGGAACCGGTACAAAACTGGGTCACAATAGGGCTGCTTATGTCAATTTTAATATATTTGTAAACCATTTCTTGTATAGAAGAGAAGACCCAGAAGGATAAAGTTACAGAATAATGGAAGCAGTAGAGAAGCATATTTCTTCATGTCCTCTAGATCAACAGCAGGATGTGGAATGCATGGAATGGAGAAACATTGTGATTGATGCTTTAAACATTGTTCGATAACCATCTCTGTTTGTCTAGCTTGTCTGTATGAGTTGCTATCTGATCATTTGCAGTCTCTTTTATATTCTCAGAGAATCTATCTTTCTAGAAAAAGCTAAAATGAAACTGCAGAAGGAGATCCTGACTCACTGTAAGAAAAAGATTGCATAGACATTTCTGGTCACTGATGTGATAGTAGGTGTTCGAAGTCATGTATTGTTGCTTCTCGAGAGTGAAAACGATGCGGAATAGACTTGTAAAATGTGAAAAGAAAATATGTTTATTATTTTAAGGCTGTAAAACCTTAACTGTTATGGAACAATGGAATTGACATGAGAGCTAGAATAAATGAGTGAAATAGAAAAGCTTTCACGAACTGGCAAAACCGTGTGTTGACTTCCTTCTACATTATACAGCAACGTTTTATCTGAAGAGAAATCTGGAAAAACACTTCTGGCTCAGTTTTCATAACCTGCCCTCCCTCCTGGAAAGAAAAACATGCAAATGCATGTGTAGAAGGCATATGGGTATGTTACAGTAATGTTTAAATAAAGGTTGGTTAAATATAACTTCTTGTAAATTGCCAAATGTCTTTAGTTGGAAAGAGACCTATCAAAGTATGCATTTAATCTGCAATAAGGAGGTGGTAGAATTATCTCAACTTTAAACTTGTGATTTTTGCATGTTCAGAGGGCAGGGAATCTCAAAACAGGTGTTATAACCTACTTCATCTTTCTCCTTTCGAACTTGATGTAGAAGTAAAACACTGCTCTTGCAGCGTTCTATGGACAGTAGTGCATTCTGGCATGATAATCGTGCCACAACTCAGAGCAGAGATCATGTGAAGTAGTTCAAAGCAGAACATGAGCTTGGAACTGGGTAGGCCTAAAATTGGGAGGGAGGAGCAGCAGCATTAATTTTCAGGTAAATAAGAATTGACACTAAGTTATGTTTGAGGGGTGGTATTTTTCTTGAAACTAAAGAGTACTTATTTCACTTTCTGGTAATTCCATTTTTATGGTTGTACATCTGGTGCACTACTTAAAACCTTAAGTAATTTTTGCAAAAAAGGCAGTTGTAGTCTAATGTAGGTAGCAGCATTTTGTGGGTTTATATGGCATGGATGAGAAGTGATAGATAAATGTGGTTGGTATTTCTTCTCCTTATCAGAGGGACAGGGAGCGACTCCACAGCACCAGAGCCAGAAGGAATGAGGTTCACTGACCCAGCTTTCTCCTCTAGCAGAGTTAAGCTTACCCCAATCTTTCAAATATGCCATACTCAATTTATTGGGTAAATTACTCTATCCTTAATGTGGGAAAATACAATAATTGAGCCTATTTATACTGTGACCTGACTGCTTGGCTTTGGGTGTCTGGAGGTAGCTGAGAATTACTCACAAAGTTGTACTCCTCTCTCCAAAACTTACAGAACTGTTTGCCTCGGTGTTTTTTATCTTGCCCATTATTACTGTTTCAGTGTGTGTATTTACTAGGAATGTCAGTCCTTAGAGTCTGTTTCCCTTCCTCTAAAAGATGGGAATAAAATAGCGGGCAAACACCTCCTAAAGCGTTAAAGCTGCGCTTGAAAACCTCTTTGCTTCTCCTTTTAGCATCCGTTTAATTTAGATACCCCAAGAACAGTCAGATGTGAATCTTTTGTTCACTGACAGATCAAAATCCCTCAAGACGACGTAGTTGCAAGGATGGTGCAAAAGTAAGTGTTAATACTTAAAAAGAAACAGCCAAAACGCCCCTTTCAAGCTGTACCCCAGCTGCTGTAGCCATTTTCAGATTCCTGACGGTGCATTTCTTACGTGGTAGCGCTCGGACAAAGCGGTTTTAAGACCTATAGATTATTAGACCATATTTATAGATAAATATATAGATAATAAACATATATTCCCCTCTCTCCTCGTCTCCTTTCCCACTTCGCGGCTCC
>NW_009939524.1:35703-51782 GCF_000696875.1 Nestor notabilis | reverse complement strand
GCCGGCTGGGCTTAAACCACGACACATATGATAGCCAGAACAATACCAACTCTCCTCACCTCCACCCAGAATACTAACAGGGAGTCCTTTATGTTAAAATTGAGCAGCACATAAGAGAATACTTCACCATTTGGGGGATATCTCCTGTTTATGGGTACAAAGATGCTGGGAAAAGAGAGATTTAGTCATGTTACTCAGTGACTGAAGCTCCTCTTCAAATATTAAAAGCTGGTGTCTCTTTAAGACCCATCTGTCAACATTGTTCATATGACAGTCCTCACCCTACCATCTGAGTCCCTTTAAAGGATCACTTCCCACTTTCCTGCGTTGAGCCTAGTCCTCAAAAATGCATTTTGGGTTCAAATAAATTTTTCTCTAACTTTGGTAAAGATAAGGAAGGGAGTTGCAAAAAGTAAAGACATTTAGATAAGTTCCAAATTACTTTTTGCTTTGCTTTTAAAGTGAACTAAGAATGCTGCACTGACTTTTGTAAAGGGGCAAAAAATATTTTGCTTTCTATATATGAAAGAGCAAAGGTAATGTAAAATTTTACATGGCAAAGGTGATGTAAGATGCCTCAAAGCCCCATGCATTTTTATTTATTTTTTTTTTCTTCCAGAGAAGAGGACAGCACTTTTTTCAGTGGAAAAATTCAGTGTTCTTGGCTCTGGTTGAGCACAGACTCTGCCTGCCAAACAGCCCAGAGGTCTTGGAGAGAGGCTGCCGCCTGCTGCTTTAGTTTACTTTGCAAGGTGTACCTTTTCCCAGAAAAGCTCCCCTTCAGTGCTGTTCACCCCTCAGCTCTAACATGCAAAGCAGTGGCTTCTGTGCTGCTCCCTGTGGGTGACAGAGCCCAGGGTCACACTGTACGAATCCATGCCTAGGCAAGCTCTAACCAACCATATTTTTGAAAGAGGGAAGATTCCAGCTGACAATCTTAACATTTGATTTGACATTTTTGCAGGGATCTCTGGACTACAGAAAGTGTTTGACTTTCCCTGAACTGGGTTTCCTCCATGTTTTCAGCATCCCTTCTCTTCCTCATCTTCCTTGTGGCTTTATGTCTGTGAACAGTAACATGTATAGGAGTAGGATTTCATCTCATAAAATGTGGAGAGTTGTTTTTAAGAGAAAATTGCACGTATGGTATATGACACAGTCTAAAGATTCATCAGCCCCTGCTCTGCTGGTAGCTACCAAAAGAATAATCTTCCTGAAAGTAACAAAACTTGTAGGGAGCTCAGGATCTGACCTTAGGATAAGACATTCTAAAATCCTGGGGAAAAATAAATTTTAAATGCTTGCTCAGTTTTGTATATGACCATAAATCTTAAGAAGTTGAGTCTTAGAGAAAGAAAAATGCATGAAAACCCACAGCGGAGACAAGTAGGAGAGCTTGTGAAAGTTACATACAGAGCTGCCAAATTAAATGTCATACCAATATATGTTACTTGAGGAAATTATTACGCACTGTTCTACTATTCTGTCATTAAGAAAAACATCCCAATGCTAGGTAATGCTGGTGACAAAGCTTCCAGCAACACCTGCGGCTCATGGGCCCTGGGGCAGCAACAGCAGCAGGAGGGCTCTGCTGGAAGCAGCACTGGGCAGCTGCTTACACACCTCCCATCTACCACCCTTACTCCAGGGTGGGTGCAGAGGTACCCCAGGACACCCCCAGAGGTGCATATCAGGATTTCCCCATCATAAAACGCATGTGGACATCCAGGGTGATGGGCATATCACCAAGCCAACATACCTGGGAAGGGCCAGCATTGGCATGCACCTTGTTCAGTGCGGTCTGCATACATGCTGATGAAAAAACACAACCTGACTGTGGAGAGGGAGTTCTTGAATGAATATGCATCACACACACGTGTGCTGATCATGCATGTGCCTATATGTATGCATACTCATGGTACAAACATCTTGATGGCTAGAGCTGATACTTTCTTTCTCTCAAAAAGAGCTTTTTCATGTAATAACACAAATGGTGGTGCAGGAAAAACAGCACTTCCTGGACTGAGATAGTTTGTTTCAAAAGAAATAAGCAGTAGAGAACACAGCTGATCTCCCAGTAGGAATCCTTCTGTGTTGTATATGAACATATCTGTACGGCTCGCCCTCATACTTTTCACACAGTTTTAGGTCCGTGATCTTTCTCAGTAACTATTGTAAGTGGGAAGATAATATAAAACAAGCTAAACTTTTCACAACCAACAGAAATAAGCATACAGGCTCTGTACTGTTCCAAGATAAATTGCAAATACACTGTTCCCCTCCAGGTTCAAAACATGCAGATTGCCACCAAATATGCAAAATAAATAAATTAACAAAAAAAAGCATATTGCGAAAAGCACAATAGGTTTGGCTTCAACAGCGAGATCTACCACATGCTTTCCAAGTGACACTGAACAAGTCATCACTTCTTCCTGTGACATCTGATTGCAGTGATCTTCTGGTTTTGATGTTCTCTATGCTTTCTCCCCGTCTACATTTTATGGTTTTAACAAGAGGGATTTCTCCCCTGTGGTGAGTGTCTATGGCTTCTCATGGTAAGACTGTGACTGGGAGCCTTCAACTCAAAAAAGGCATACTTATCCAGTCTCATCATAGGGTCCCAAGTAAGACAGACCTGGCAATACATCTTCCAGATTTAATCTGCAGCTAGCAGAACAGTGGTATGTTTAAGTAAAACACAAAATATCCACAAAATTTAGCAGTCTTTTATGAATGCAGAAGCTGTTTTAGACTGTAATTTAGTACAGCACAGGGACGTCCCTGTGTTAATTCCCAGGCAGTCTGGTCGCACAGCACTGTGACAGCTACAGGTCGGCCATTCAGCAAGTCAGAAATGGCCTTTCATGACATAGGATGTCTGGATAAGCATTACAGCACAATTAGAAATGTCTTATTCAGACAAATTTATTTTGGTGGCCATATTCCTCATCTCTTCAGCCCTGCCAAGTCAAGTCAGATAGAAAAAAAATGACAGTGAAACAGACTGCAAGTTTATAAGCAGATATAGCTATTGCCTTCGTTCCTAAAAGGAACAAACACACCCTTGAAAATTCAGGATTTTAAGAAGTTAATAAAAAAGTAACATGTCACTGCCCTATACTTGGAGATGCTTCATCCATGACTTGTCCTAACGACTAATGCCACTGACACAACACAGGATCCAAGATGTTTCCAGCTCCATCCCTGTCCTGGCAGTGCTCTGGGATGCACACCCAAGGTGGAGGGCAGCCCCACTGGCAGGCTCAGGCAGAGACCTCCCAGCCAGCACCTTTTCAGGGCCACATCCCTGTCAGAGCCTGCTCCCATCCACTGGTGCTCACAGCGGGACTGATCCTAACTGCCTGGCAAGGCAGAAATGCCGTTACTGTGCGTAAGCTGATGTAGCTTTGGATTTACACTGACAAATGCACTGTGTCTGGAGATGCTTTCAGGCTAGGACTGTACTTTCTGCCTGGCCATAAGCAGTCATCGGGGCCCACAGGAGGCAGGATTAGCATGTGTGATCCGACAAGTGCCAGCAGTACTTTGGGCAGCCTGAAAATGAAAGTCTACTGATTTACCATTGGGAAAAACATAGTGCAGTGTCCTGGACCGTTATAATCCCATTCAGTCTTTGCTGAGGTTTTCAGGCTTCCTCTGTGACTATCACTGTTTTTTTAATTCTTTTTTTGCCTTTTCCTTTTCGTCTTTCTGTCTGTATTTTTCCCCCCTTTACGCAGGAGTATCTTTATTCTAGGTACTGAACTGAGCTGTACCCCTAGGATTTGTGTCACACATCTGTACAATTTAGGAAGGGGAGGAAATTGCAAACCTGTCCATTGCATTTCTCCTGACCAAGAAAGGGCAGATATTAGGATATCTTGTACCCCAACTATCTATTAACTATCCATTCCAGACATGCAAATTGAAATCAGGTATTTCTTACAAGAAATTATAGTAAAATCAAGATGATTTTGGAGAAATGATTACAAAACATTTAGACACCAGCTTTAAATGTACTCCAGTGGCACTTTTGTCAAGTTAAGTCTTTGTTATTCAAGATATTACACATATCTTGAAGGAATTGAACACAGGCATCAGAAATCAAAGTGATGCTGGTCATGAACTTATTTTGTTTGTGTTTTCTCAGAGGCTTAAGAAGAAAGGACAAGACAGAAAACAAAAAGCTGAGAAATGTAGATATGATCTGAATTTTTAGGGAACTAAACCTCTTGATAAAATATCATAAAAAATACACATAATCTTCTTTTTCCATCACGTTTGGTTTCAGTTTGGGATTAAAGTTTCACATCCAATTTGAACTGCACATTTCTTTTAAAATAGTAATTAAAAATTTAAGAAATCTCATTGAAAAATAGATTTTCAAGGCAGCTTTTCTTATTTACAAATGTAGCAGTAGTTAGAAGAACCTGACTAATCCCAGCTAAAGGACTTGACACTACAGTATGTTGCTGACATTTATATAGCTATAAACAAACACCCACTGAAGAGCAGCACATTGTCATTAATTAACAACAGTCGGGTGGGGGAGGGAAGAGGAGGAGGAAATAATAGTCATTTAGTTTAACTGTAAAAACATGAAGAGACTTGTAATGCGGCTACAAACTCAGTGAGTCAAAAATACAAGCCTCTGAAGTTAGTGTTCTAAGTACTACAAATAGCAAACAACATCAGCATTCCAGGGCACAGCCTCAGCTAATTGATCAGTCAACAGTGGTACCAGGCAGAGATTTGTAACATCTGTAATTTTAAGAGAAGATAAAATGGATGTATCAAATCAATATTAGTCTTTCCACTGAATTTCTCCCATTTCTTTTTCTTCCAAATGCTGCAGGGTGGGTTTCCTTGTCCAACATGCCATTTCTACCTGAAGAGGCAGATGCAGTGCTCAGCATCGCGCAGGAATGTGCAATTTAAATTCATGTTCAGACTCATTCCCTGGTACTGTAAGGAGGCAGCTGCTACCTGGGACTCCTGGTCAGCCTGCAGCTCTCCTGGCACACAGACAGCAAGGTCTTGTTCCTAGGGGGGACTCAGCACCCATCTATGGATGGCCTGCAGTCTGTAGCCCCTGCACTGATGGGGTATATGGGTGGCATAAACCTGTGGTCCAATGGCTTCAGCCTTCACCACTGACCTTCCTATAGGGGTCCCTTCACAGCAGGATTTGAGATGACACCATGAGAGATCCAAGCCCCAGGCCTGGGGGATGCTGAGGCAGGTAGCTCTCTTTATTCAGCTTCAGCCAGGTCTGATATAGGAGCGTAAAAGCAGCCAGAAACACAAATATTTCTGGGATGGAAAAAACACTCCTAGTCTGCATTTATTCTGAGCTCATCTCTGCCCTTCTTTTTAAATAACACATTAAAGATACATGATATGGCAATTTCATAATAACTCATTCTTAAAGTAAGCAAGTATAATTTATCAGCCTTTTATAGACCAGTAAGTAGGAACAGATGGTAAATGTAGCCCAGTGCTGAAATATCAGCCTAGGTTGCCCTGCCCTGGACTGTGCCTCTCCATGGTAGGACAACAGTACCTGAGACAAGAAGCCTCAACAGTCACCTCATCTCTTTTTTCTTTTGACTTTGCTTTCAAATCAGAGAGGAGAGCAGCAGAAGGGAAAGCAGAGACTGACACCTTGTGCCCATTGCACCCAGGCAGGCACCCACTGCTGGCAGGCAGAGTGATGGCCTCCATCGCCAGCTCTGGAGCTCAGCAAAGCCCTTGGAGCATCATGGATGATTTGGGGGGCAGGAAAAATCTGGGAGGACCCAGGTTCTACTTCCCAACCAAAGCAAGGCCAGTTCTGGGATCACACAAGGCTGCTCAGGGCTTTGCTCAGTTGGGTCTTGGAATCTTCTTCAAGGATGAAGGTAGCACTCTTGAGTTGGGCTGGGGTGCTGCTGGGCAACAGACTTAAGGAGGTTTTCAGCATAGATGCCCAGTGAATCAGTCCAAGGTTTAAAGATGAAAAACATTAACTGGGAACTGGGGATGGCAGCTCAGGGTGACAAAGAAGCTAGATCATAATCCTACCCTTGACAAATGCTCCCTGCATGGAAGCAAGGGTTATGAGTTTTGGGTGTCTCACACGCTTCCTCCAGAAGAGATGAATAGTCACTCTGAAGTGACCATTTAAACTTTGCTCTTCAGCCGATAATAGTTGTAATAAGTTCTTAGATTTCAAAATGGAAGGTGCCATAGATGAGAGGCAAGATACTTCTCCTCTGATAATTAAAGAAAAATATTGCATCTGAGCATTTCTACCTTCAGAGTCTCCTGTTAGACTGTAGCCAGCATGCATTTCATTTGTGGGTTTATGGGAAAGGTATATTTCAGCACTTCTTCCAAAACTCATTAGCTCAATCAATTTTAATCCATTTTCTATCTTCCCCTAGGGTGAGCAGAGGAGGAAAACACAGATAAAGGGAAGAAATGTAAGCAGTATCTGCACATGACATCTTCCAGCAATAGCACTTCTAACATCTGATAACCTACTACTGACAGTCTTTCTGTGGTAAAGGCTGTAACAAACTGTTGCTGGGCAGAAGGAAAATGTCAAGCGCCTCATAAAAGTCATAGCATACACCTCAAAATGCTCAAGAATTTATTACAAGTGTGTATTTCTCCTTTGTACAGCCATATTTTGAAATTCCTAGATCTCTTATAATAAAAAATTAAATGGATTCATATTTATAAGACAAAATATATAAAATATATGCTTTTATGTATAACTTCTTCAACTAGTAGTTATGTACTCAGTTACCTAAAAGTGTCTATCCAGGCTCAAATGCTCAGCACTCTGCTTCCAGTTAAGGAAGACACCTCTTCCCAAAGAAAAATATCAAATATCTTCCCAAATAAATATCAAAAAGCTACTTAGTCCTGTATATTTCTTTTTTCTTCCTAAGAAAAGCAGAAGATTTTTCTGCTTTGTTCCTCCTAGTGAAGCTGTGCCACTGCTTGTATAGGAAAGAAAAATATTCAATAACTAGGTCTTTTAATTCGTACTAGTATTTTGTGGTCAGTGGTACATGAGGTACCTCTCATAATAAAGTAGCAAGCAAGTGCAACGTGACGGGTGCTGTATTCAGAATACAAATCAACTGGTAGTCTTGTGAAAAGGAGTTAATAAGAGACCCCTAGTGCCTAACGAGATTGAGGGCTCTAATGCGGTTGAAAGAGCTAGCACAATGCTACAGCTGGATTGTATGTATTGCGCAATTATTAAAATAATTCAATATAACAAAAAGCTTAATTCTAATATGTTTTCCTAACATTAAAAATATACTAATAAGAACTATGCCTGTAAGCTGCTTTTAGAAAAAAGAACTCAAAAGTCTTTTCTTTCATCATTCAGCTGGCCTGGTGTGACCAACCCCACAGTGGAGGAGAGCTCAGAGGAGAAGTGGAAACGAAAACCAAAACATACAAAAAAACCCACCTCAAAATCTAACAATTAGCATCATAAAGAAGGCTGCATTTACCTCAACACCAGGGACATAAGAGGACAACCTTGGTTTTAGATAGGACAACTGCACCAGTGAGTCATTAGACTCCCTGAGACAAAGCAGGGACTTTTAAGAGCATTAACTTCCTCAGCTAGCCAGTCCAGTGTGGGACAGAGTGTGTACATGGCTCAGCCCAACATAAAGCATAAAACCCAAAAAAGTAATAAAGCAAATTTTCAAGAGAGCAATGATTTGAGTTGGCTTCAACTCATCAACTCATATATTCCTTCCTGGTGTCTGGGGACACCCAGTGTGGTGACAGTGAGCATATAGAGACTGGTAATGGGTATCACGTTTGTATTGTGATTCAACTGTATATTGCCATTGCTATATTATTTTTCTGTTGTGATTTCAGTAAATTTCTGTATTACTTTTCTAAACTAAAACCCCATATATTGGTGTTTCTTGGTCTTCACTTCATGAATGGCTTGGTCTTGCTTTAATGCTATGTATAGGTGCTAAAATGTTATACAGGCTGAAAGAGAGCATGGACGATATAATGAGTAATTTGATACTAAGTAAATTTGGTAATAAATAAGATTCGATAATAAGTAGATTTGATATCAAACTCTTTGTGTGAAAGATCTAAAAGAACTTGGGCAGTATTTGACTCTGACATCCATTAGCAAGTTTATTCTGCAGAAATGTAAGCTGTAATTTTTGTGTCTTCATAGTCCATATTGTAGATGAATTTTTGGGACAACCCAATGTAGCACATAAAGCTCACACGTATGGATTTCAAGACAACATGCCAATTACTATCAGAAGCATCAAGGTGTATGAATGAGGAGAGCTATATAAATTATAGTAAATCTCTGAATAGACATGCTAACTATGATCCTGCTTAAAAAAAAATAAAATGTATTCTTAATTTCAAACACACAGAAGCCCATAGACCATAGTGCAGCACTTTTTCTCCTGAGGAATACTGAGGATGAAAATGAACCTCCAGCTACCCCTCAGGGCTGAGCACTGAAACCACCTTAAGGCACCATTCAGGGTTATGCCTTGGCCTTAACCTTAGCAACATTTGAAACAAACAGCCAAAGCAGCATTGTTATTTATGAGAATATAATATCATAATAAAGTTCCTACACACATATCTACACCAGAAACAGTAAGAAAATAAAAGCAGCTACACAGGGTCAGACCAAGAGTCCATATAATACACTGTCTCCAACAGCGGCCATAAGCAGATACCAGGGGAGAAAAGCACACAAATATATGTGGCTCTTGTCCTAATGCTCTTTCAATAAATTCCCTCCCACTACTTGCAGCTAGGAAACTTCCTAATCTAGATGTGGTTGTACGCTGTACTTCCATAGAGTTAATTCTTGAAGAACTTGTCCATGCTCTCTTTCAGCCTGTATAACATTTTAGCACCTATACATATCATTTGAGCAAGACCAAGCCATCCATTAAGTGAAGACCTACCTCTCGTTTGTTTGGATCTTGGCCCCTGCTGCTTCGTTTGATATCCCATGGAAAAGATGTTGAACAGTCTCTGGCCTCCCCATGCTAGTTATGATCCTTTAGGACCTCTGCAACATCACAACAGGGACTCCTTGCCCATTGTTCATGCCAGAGCCATTTCCACTTTCGATCCTCACCTTCGTGAGGCTCAGGGATAACCAGTCAATTTGTGCTATTCTTTCTCAATTAGCTTTTAACTGTAGCTTATTTTCTCTGATGCCCCTCAACAATTTACTTTAATTGTCAAATGATAAATTGATTGTCCTTGTCACAGTGGTGCTGAATGGACATTTGTGGTGTGGACTGCAGGTGGGGTCTTAGTCCTAGCCTGAGCCAGGAAGTAGGGTTAGGGTTAGGGCTGCAGTTAGAGTTAGAAGTAGGGTTAGGGTGAGCCAAAGAGATCCTAGAAGTGGGGTTGAAGTGGAGCTGGAGCTAGGCAGGCCATGTTACAGCAGTGACATCGATTGTTCAAGGACAACCAATACGGGTAAGCAGAGACATACAGTGACTTTGCTCTCTGAAGGAACTGCAGGATTCTTCAGTCTCTATTCATCGATACAGTGAAGATTTTATATCAGAAATACAGAGATCATCTCAGAATGTCTTGCTTGTTCTGAGTCGTGATTCTTCAGCTGAGTAAGGATGGATAGCAAGGTACAGTCAGATCACTTTCCATAGGTTATTCAATTTCCTATTTTCGTTACTAATCACTGAATTTTCCATGCACATAAAAGAAGAAAAGGTGCAAAGAAACAGCCAGTGTCCTACACCCTTTTCAGAAATGATAGTAAATTCTGACATTACTACAGCCTCTCAGTAAGACTGTGTAACACTGATTTCATTGATGCCATGACATAAATCCTGCAACTTTAACAGTGTCTTCCAACTTTCACCTGAAGCATAAACAGAAAATGGCAGCCAAAAAACTACCCCAGTCTGTGAACACCCTTTCTAGAAGGCAATGTTCCTTTCAGCACACCAATGTGCCAGGAGTCCAGCTGTTGCTCTGTGTGCAAGGCACACAGGTATTTCTTCAGCACTCACCATGACAGCATGAACACGTGTTGCTGGTAACAGGCAGAACCTAATCCAAATAGCAGTGTGATCCAGATCTTGCTGGAAGTAGTTTAACCAATTAGGAAGTAAAAGCCAGAGGAAAATGCTAGATCAACTCTTTACATCTATTTTCACCACAGGGAAGAGTGAAGTTGCCTGCTTCAGCTTCTAGCAATAGAAGTTTTGCTAAATAGAAGAGTCAATAGAAGATCTGGAAGATAAATGGATGAAACAAATAGTAACAATGCATGACAAAAAAAACAGTTTTTCATCAGATCTTAAGGATCTCTAGTAATTCTTGAAGCAATTAATTGTGTTGAGTTTTCTACCATGTGAGCATCAGAGAAAAGGAAAGTGATGACAACCTCTGAAAAGAGCTATGGAAAGATGTAGGGAGCTGCAGTTTAGTAATTCTGCTGCCTGTATAGATCAGATTGGTTGAGAATATAACAGGGGAAGAACTAGAAGAAACTTTAATAATATGATGAGAAGGGGCAATATGACTGGAGAAGGGAAGTTAAAAAGCCCTTCAGAGTTCCTCAAAGGGGTTGCCAAGCATGTGGCTGTGACTGAACCATATTTGATTTTCCAAAACGGGCTTGCATGACACTACCTGAACAAAGGTCTTTGTAAGAAAGAGGTCCTCTTACTGATTAATATCAGGTTAACAGATGGGAAACAAAATGCAAGAATAAATTACTCACCTTCACCATAAAGGAAGTTACCACATGGGTCCCTTTAAAGATGAGAGAGGAGCCACCTCTGTGTTCAACATATTCATAAATTATCTGGAAAAGAAAGTGAATCATAGGATAAGGATTGCTGATGATAATAATTCAGCACAGTAAAAAGATAAAATGGACTATAAAGAGTTGCAGAAGGAGACTGAGCAGCTGGATTGTGAAAAAGGTAGATTAAATTCAATGTTGTTAGAGTACTGTGATGTATATAGGGAAAAACAACCTTAATTAACCGTACACACTAACGAGCTCTAAACTAGCTGTGTATCGCTATGGAAAAAGAAAATCCGGACCCATATTGAATAGGTTTTTGGAAACAGATTTGTGCTCAGTGGTGGTCAAACAATGAGCACAAGGTTAGAGAAGATCAAGAGTAGAGAATAAAACAGAAAGCATTCTTTACCAATATATAAATACACATCTTAAACAAGACATGCAGTTCTGATCGCCATATCTGAAAATGGATATACAGGAGAATTTAGCAGGTAAAGTGAAGAGAGACAAAAAATGTGAATACAAATGGAAGGAGCCAGCTGCATCCCAGCTATGCCAACACACAAATAAATTTACCCAAACTCTGCCCAGTCTTTATATGCTTACCCCTGAGACGAATTTGCCAATATTGTTTTCAGGAAACAGAATTGTAAATACCTTACCTGCCATGATTGTTGTGGTTTGGAAATCACATTCTCCCATTTCCATGTCTGTCTGCAACTTGACTATCAGTAAGTGAAACCATGAACAATGGAAGTTCAGATATAAAATAATTTCAAGTCCTTTGGAGCAGGATGCCAAGAAATGTGCAAGCAACACTTGTTTTCCCCTCTTCAGGATTCTTCTCTTTGTTCTTCTGCATTCATTTTAACCCATCTTTACACAGAAAGCACATATTTCAGAAAACCTAGCTAATTTGAGCTTTATGTACTGAATGAAAGCATTGCAGTTTGTATGCAGTGTGTCCAAAACAAATGAGATCAGTAGTCAGTTTCCAAAAAGATGGTGGAAAATTATTACAAGAAAAAAAAAGTAACTGTTTTCAAAGCCCAGAAATTTATCCCTTATCTTGCACCATCCTGAGGACTATTTCTGAAATATACTAAGTATTGACAACAGTATATAATATTCACATAAATTGTATAGCAGCACTTTTCAATGTCCCTTAATAAAGGTGACAGCCTCAGGAAAGATCACATAATACAGACCAGACAGAAAAGAGTCTTTATTAATATACAAATGAAGATATTATGTTTTAATAAAGAACAGAAATTTTATTTGCCTTTTTCAGAAAAAAAAAAAAAGAAAAAGAAAAAAAGATGTAATCTAGCATGAAAGTTTGATGTTTTGGATAAGATAATCTTCACAGCATATATGGGAAAGTTAAAATATGGGTTCAAAAAGCTGCACTGTTGTACTTAGCTGTTGCAAAAAATTGCAAAACTTCAGATGAAAATTTTGAAATAGGTCACTTGGCACACTATCTTACAAGGGGGAATACTTCAAACTAAAGCTTTAATTAGTACAGCATTTAGTAACGTTATTTAGTTAACTTTTGTTGGTACAGTCCTGGAAAGCATAATCTTAATGTCCCAGAGACATCCCAAATTCTATAAATAAAAAATGGAAAGGACCCAATTTATTATACTAAAGACCAGGGAAAGATTTACTTTAATGCATTACAGCATGAGCTTTAAATAATATTTATGACAGTTGTAAAATTTATTACCAAAGTAGTTATTTACATTAGCAGATTCCTGGATGTAATCACTCTCCAGATTTCCACACTCCCTGTTCCAGGTTTTTACTATTTTCAGTGAACTAGTGAAAAAGTGCAATGATTCCAAAAATCCGTGAACATCAATTATTGACTTCTAAACCTCATTTTCAGATGCATGATGGTGGCAACCACATTAACATCATCTCAATCTAGCTACTCATTTTCCTTATTCCTGAATCTTTGGAATCAATTGGCTATAATGTACAAAAGAAGTGGGACATATTTATGGGACATATTTACTTCTTTGGACTCATAGGAATAGTCTATAATTATCCAAGTGACTATGACCTTTTTTCTAAACCAGCCACATTTACTAAGCTTTAATGCATTTCGTGACAGTGCATAATATAGAGCAGTACACTGCTGCTGGAGTATAAACTGCAGGTCACAAAAAAAAAAATGTAGGGCTTCTAGATTAACTGGGGCATGGGTATAAAAAAAGAGTCAAAGAAGGATCTAGGTGAGATGAGCTCTAAATACAAGACAATAGCTGGTTTTATGCTGAGAGCACAAAACTGCAGGGGGAATAACATTGTTGACTGAAGGACATCAAATCAGGGTTCAGGGAAGCTTTGCACTAATCCTGTGTTGTAAAGACAGCTTAAAAATTTGGTACTTTGATGAGTTCCGAGATTTGACTTAAACCTCTTTAATTTGGCTTGCTGGTATTTAATCTTTTAACTTTGCATTCTTAATCAAAACTCAAAGCAGATCTTTAATCTTGTATGTATAAAATGGAAGATTAGAGGACCCTGACCTGCCTCTGGTAGACAGCTGTCTGCTTCCCCTTTTCCTTCTCCTTCTCACAGTAATAACTAGTGAGAGCCATTTCAAACCTGTAGGAAGGTCTTAGGAGAAAGGGAAAAGACATAAATATTGTCTGACAGAGAAGAATTGGAACCCTTCTTTCTCTTCAGTGAAGAATTAAAATCCATCAGAGCCTCTGCGTGTGTTTATTTTAAAACATTGTTAATGTGATGGGAAAATAATTCTGTTTTGGCCAGATTCCTCATTGAAGAGAGAGAGCTATATTCAGATTTTCTTTGCCCCTAGAACACCTGAGACTTCTACAGACTTCAGTGGCTGCTCAGGTTTAATAACGCGCAATATGCAAGACAAGGGCAAGTCAATAAAATGGTTTGTACCAAGCTAGGAATTGTCTTTACTGATAAAAAATAAAGCTGTGAGGATAATTCTACCAAACACGTCAGTGTTTACTGCACATTCTTTGTGGCAGGGACAGCTATTTTTAAATGAGAAAAGCATACAGCAGCTCCTTTAAGATGGTTAGATGTTCTTATATACCAAGAAACTCTTTTTTAGTATTTGAAGGAGAACATGGTGGCATTAAGTCAGAGCACTTTAGATTGCCCCATCTGCAGGGATCTCATGGTGAGGACTCACGGGAGCTAACAGAGGACTTTGAACCAGCACTTCAGCAGACATGCAAGGCATCACACGGTCCAGTAACATCTCCTTCCCTCTTCCCAAATGTTTCTAGCCATCTGGATCACCCATGCAACCTTCAATATCAAAGTGTTTGAAGAGTAAGAGTAAAGACCCTGGACCCACCTCCTTGGTGCACTGGACTGGGGTCTTCCCAGGCCACTAGGCTGCTCTTCCCTGTGACCAATCTATAACTAATCCCACTTTGCCACAGCAAGATAGCCTTTCTCCAGGGTTTTGTGTCAGACTTGGCACAAGGAGAAGGATCATTATAGTATTGGTGATTTAATTAGTCTAAAAGCAAACGCATACCAGGCATTGCTAATTTCAAGAGAGATCAGGAATAAAAAGGAAAGTAACCTTTCTTATTTTGTGAACTTCATTTATTTCCCCTATGTCGAGTTCCCTGTCTTGTATAGAAATCTCCATGTGTCTGAGTTACCTGGCAAACCAGTTGTTGATTTTCACTATGATTTTCATAACTGAGCTGATGTCATTTAATGTCACAAAAATCTTAATCAGCTGCATTAGGAGAAGAACAATCACACAACTCATTTACACACACCACTCAACAACAATCACAACTCATTTAAATTCCTCGTGCAGTCCAGCATAGTCCTGGAAACGCTTTATTTTACATCATTGTTAGTGATGATTATCCTGGTTTATCTGTTCCCAAATTATTCAATTTACTTAAATAGAGGCAAAGTCTGTGGAAAAGTCATTTCCTGAAGTTCAGTAAGAGTTCTGAACTATTTTCAACTTAGTTTGATGCCAGTGAATTAGAATTAAACTTTTCTTAATCTGGATTGTTTCCTTAAAGAGCACATATGGCTGGATAGAATAGCAAAAAATATCTGGGGTTTTATTTCGAAGAGACAGGAAAGGTCAAAAGGAAAAGTCATTTTCTATATAGACCATCAAATAAATACAGGAAAAACTTACTCAGTGATTAAAAAGCACATTTGCACTATGGTTCTGACATCATGATTTTTATGCAGCGCATTAGTAAGCATAAATGTAATTCACAGAATCCAAGGTAATGAGATCTTCCTCCCTCCCTTGAGGAAGGTAGCTCAGGATTAAGAAACTTCTTAGAAACAACCCTGACCAACACAGGTAGGATCTTTCTCCACCACCTTTCCTAATAAAAACATATACAGCTACATTTAATCTCTATATATCGCAAGAAGCCTATTACTGTCACCAAAATTGTAAGGTTTTTTGTTTTCGTTTCGGGTTGCTGCTTTCTTTGTTTTAATGGCTCCTGTCACCTATCACAGCTCTTGTTCCTTGAAAGGAAAAATTAAAACTGGTATGAATAAAAAGGACTATCTTTAATCCTCATGTTTAATGTTGGAATGGAAAAAGAATTCAGCAAAACAGAAGCTGGTCATTAGTCTTGCTGGAAGTTACAATTGCTGTTTGACTGTGTGAGAAATGAAGTAGTTGAAGTGTTCCCACATCCTTATGATTTCTGGAAGCATTATCAGTGAACTCAGTAATTCATCATGTGACCAGGCAGTCCCAAATAGGACCAAACAACAGCTGATATTAAAAGTTTTATATTTATTAGCTGTTTGGATGCTGTTATTGTTTTTCTGCCTTTTTTCTTAATTCAGATGAAAATTATAGCTTGTCATGCCAAATTTTTAGTAACTTTTCTCAGCATCATTATCCTCACACAAAATACAATATGAAAACAGTGGCTGCTCACACACAAATTGATGGAAATACATGCAATTTCTTCAGTGTGCTCAAGCAAAACTGATGAGCCATCTGCAACTTGATAAAGAAAGAAAAGAAGATGCCAGTGCTCCAAGAAACCAGCCTAACAGCAGTCACCCCTTTCTTCTCAGTGAGAGGATTTGGCAGGGGTCTTTCACCTTCAACTTCTGAAACAAGACATTTTCTCCAATTCAAGTTCTGCTATTACAAACATGTTCAATACTGGGATGTTCTTCCTAGCATGTCTGTCACCTAAATATTCATATTACCACTATCTCTCTTTCTTGGGAAGTTTACTTTATTAAGTAGGCTTCTTTGTAAAGA
>NW_009939524.1:0-35672 GCF_000696875.1 Nestor notabilis | reverse complement strand
TGAGAAAGTATATTCTCTTTTAACTTCAAACTAATAATTCTTTGAATTAGGCTTTCAGCAATATTTACAGTTAAATTGAAGGGTTGGACTCATACAATTCAAATGACTATGTGAACTTTCCTTCTCTATATTTTTCTTATCTGAAAGCCTACATTTAAATAGATCAAATTATAGTAATATTTTTTTTTTATTTTTCTTTCTTCCTCTAGACATGATGCTGCACACAGGCAACATATAGGTGGAAGAGGAAGTCAAGAACTGAACTATGGAATTGCTTCCCATGGTCTTGCTATGCTCAAATTCAGCCAAGTATCTTGCAGATAAGGGTAGTGAGGGTCAAACTTAGAGTTTCAACACAGCTTCTATGCCCAGCTGACAATCTTTAAGGTATATTGGATACATGAGCACTGTTGGGATACTAGGACAGCCTCAAGTACTGAATTAGCCAGTTTATAGGCTTAGTTTACAAATACATACAATGGGGCTAATATTTACTGGTTCTGCAACACTTGTTAAAATCTATTTGCTAACATTTGAAACGCATAGAACTAGTAACATTATCCTACTATCCAGAATCTCTAACTGGCACACGACTATTTTTTAAGTGCTCAATTCAACGTAGATTTGTTTGAAGAATATCTGAGAAATATGAAAAGAGGAGACTTAACCTGCTGTTCACATCAGGTTTTATTCCATTGTCTAACACCCTCATAGTATTTGATGCCCACAGTTACTATAATGAATAAAGCTTTAACTAAATAAAATATCTGATTTTTCAGATTTTCTTTTGGTCTTTCTAACTATGCCAAGAAGACTCTTGATGAACAATCTCAAGGTGACTAGAAGCTCAGCAGGCTCCTAATCCTCTTACCTCATCCAACTAACACAGACGTCTATGGGCTGTCTGGATGTGCCCATCAATTCCACTCACCCTGATGCTGAAATAGGGTGTACTAAGTTGTCTGACCTGTAGGTGTACCTTTTGATGAAAGCACTGCAGAAGACACCACCAAGTAGCTACTGAGGCCTGCTTCCAAGCTCACTGTCTGGATAGGCAGGAAGTCTGGTTTCAAAGCTAGGCTTAAAATGTCTTCAAAAATGCAACACTAAAATCATCCGTGTCAAATTATACGATACAGGAACAACCACTTCCTTTTAGCAGTTTGTAGGTTCCCCTTAATTTCAACCTTATTTCCTGATTCATTTTTCCTGAATTAAGAATTCCGGTTTCCCCTCACAAACTTGTTTTGGTTCTCATGATTTACTTACTGACTACAACATGGTTTCCTGCATATTTGTTTCAACAGTATGATAACTCCCAATTTTGCTTAGTTAGCTATTGGCTTTATTTTAATACATAAAGGGTACTTTGCTGTCCAGAGCTTTAAAATGTCTTCTTTTAATCTGAAGTTTCCATTTCCCAAATTAATTTTTTTCCTGGAATAAGAAGTCTTCTGAGAAAAACCACCATTGAGCCCTTAAACTGTACTACCTACATCCACTTTCAAATGTCTCTGAGTGAAGTTGAAGAACTGCCAAAATTTCCATACCACCTTTTAAAGTTATCTTACCTGATTTTGCTAAGTAGACTGGTGGCTTTCCATTGCAATGTCTAAAGAGTGCTTTGATGTCCAGTGCTATAACAACTCTTCTTTTAATCAAGTATACTTTACTTCAAGTATAATAGTAAGTGCCATCAGGTATATAAGACATGACATGAGCCTAACAGATATGACATATGGGAGAAACACATCCCTGAAATGGTACTGAACACCTACCCTTGGGTAACCAAATCCCTTTGCCAACATCGCTGGTGGCAGTAGCAAAATTAATCACAATCACAGGTACTTTACCTTGGAGGTTACTAGGCACCTAGTCAGATAGGCATGTTTCTGTGCAGCAATTGAAGTACTTACTGCAATTACTGATCCTGAAGTGAGCCCCATTCATCTAAGTTTCTTTGCTCCTGGAAGAACAGAGAATTTAAAAGCATATCCACTGAGCTTTTCAAGCAAATCTTTGTTCATCCAGCATATATCAACAACAGGATCCTTGCCACTTAGCTTCAATTTGACTTAATATTCATATTGCAGTTTTGTTACAAAGCCTTGTTATAAGCTATATTTCTGTGCCCTCCTGCCAGATCCACTAGCATTGCAGCCATGTTACACTAGTTTGCCATGAGATGGTTAAAGCCTCAGAGCAGAGCTGAAGAAACAGACTTCATTTCCATGTTAGCATCCTTCTCCAGAAGAGAGCTGAAATCCACGCATCACATGCAGATGAGAGGTGACAAGAACTCCATGCAATTATAGAGCAGATGTGGCCTTGACATGCAGAGGGATTTCAAAGTAGCCCATGAATTTTGGCCACAGTGATGACTGCAGGCTTCCCTGCTTCAGATTATTGGTGGAGATAACAGCTAGGGGTGCTGAAGCTGTAGCTCTTGAGCTACACATGCAATTTTCCCTGCCACAGTGGTTTATCCATTTAGATCCCTCACTGCTCAGTGCTAACATTGAAGACAGTGGGAATAACAGAACGTAAGACAAAAGAGCACTTACTTTGATGACCATCATTTAGTAAAAAATAAGGATGCACCACACTTAGTCTAATATACAGTTTAGGGTTACAGTTCTAAAAGCCACCATTTTAAAAACTGTGTGGGAGAAGCCGTGTCTAATATTACATCACATTTTCATGTGTTTTACTTCCTATCTGAATAGCATGAAATAGGTTTTAAAGGGGATAAAAAATAGCAGAAGCATATCGGAAAAAGCACAAGACTCAAATCTTGTGCAATATTTTTTGATTTGTAAAAGAATAAAACATAAATCACATTCCAGTGAACAGGGAGGATAATATAGTCCTGGATCCTACTAATTCATAGGCTTGACTGATGATGCTAGAGGATGATAGACCTGCAGCATGCAGTCTTTTTTATGACTAGTGGCAAACTGGGAAGAAGAGAAAAGCAAAAAGGACATTACAAACCCAGGAAGCTTGTGCTTGCTTGTTTGTTTAGTTGGTTTTTCCTTCATTAGCTAGCTAACAACATTGAAGGAGGTCTGTAATCTAGCTGACTTCTGTCACTATCCCATCAGGATGTTGCAGTGCTGAGAAACATCAAACTTATTCATCAGCTTTGCTCAGTCTGACTTGAGATCTAAAGGGAAAATTAAACCCACCATTGCTTATGAATAATTTGACTTTTAAAGTAGTTTTGCAAGCATTCATAAATGCATCAGCTGGAGCCACTCTGTATCCAGCTGCTGCAACTTGTTTTCTAATGGGAGAACAAAATACAAGAATTATTTTCTTCAGATACGAACTTAACATAGACAGCTACGATGCGCACAGCACTAACGTGACTATCTTCAAGTGACAGGCCACCTGTAAAAGATGGCTATGAATGAACAATTTTGACAGTGTGTTGCCTCCTGCAATGGTATGTGAGCTCATGTTTCTCCTTGAGGTATTTTCCCTTGGAGAATTTGCACATCAAAAAGTTGTTACACCAAAATGCCAACCCCAACAGCAGCTGTTTGAGCCTCAGCCTCAAATCACAGCTCCTTCGGGAAACAAACCCAAACTCTTAGCAATGAACAGCAGCTGGGTTGTCAGCAAAACAGGGGTTTTTGATTTATAGATTTCCTAAATTTGTGAGCCTGCAAGCAAAATCTCAGAGATAAGAATATCTCCAAAAGCATTGGAATGACTGTGTGGCAAATGCCTCAGTTGCAGCATTGAGGCTTCCTCCTCTCAGTTTACTTTTCCCCATCAAGAGCTTCACAAGGTTACCCAGTTAACAAACCTATTTCTGGGATCAGTACCAGATCTTCAGATCAACATAACAGGAAAAGAGTACAGAAGAATTGATATGCCGCCTTGTTTTATTGCTTGGTTTCATCAAAATTTCAGGCTGTATTTTCAGAATTTTATAGTCCAGTGTTAAATATACTCCCCAGGCTGAAGCATAACCATTTGATTTTAAGATGGAGCAGAAATAATTTTTGACATATCAAATAAAGGATTTTTTAAAGCTACTTTTGAGATGGAAATTATACATAGGTCATTTTCCATTACTAAGAAAAAGCATTTGAAATTATTGGAAATTTCTCATAATTGTAAAGTAATAATCAGCTTTGAAATAAGGATTTTCTTTTTATGACATCTGTATATTCTTGCTCTTCACATCTGCATTTTAACACATCAAGAACAAGGACTTTTCTATTGTTCAAATAAAAAAGCTGTTTTCCAGTTTAGCTTGTTGTTTTACAAGCAAATTAGTATCCCTAAAAGCACTTTTATTCCTGTGTATATACAAAGAGTTATATAAAAGTGTAACTGTATATTGGTAATATTATGGCAGAAAATTTTGCCAAATATGCATGAACTAACAAGTCTGGATTTTTTTTTAAGCTAATGCAGGGAAAAATGGTATGGGAGAAGTCACCATCAGCATGTGTATGTCACTGAGTTTTCAGGTATTTTATCTATCTAAGCAATTAAGAACTGCACAAAGCTTCAACCTACAACTAACACAGCCGCTTGTAATTTCTTTCTTTAATACACACTCTTAGGCTGGCCACCAATATCAACATGAATGATACTACCATAGTTTCTCAGCAAAATAATTAAGCATCGGCACTTATCTTTATTCTCAGCTAATTCTTTCTTGTTTCTGTTTTCTTTGGGGTGGTATTACATGGCAGCAACTGAGAGCTGCAGTTGATGCTATGTAAAATGGGTGAAAGCAAATCTTTTCTTCCAATCACAGAATGGTTTCGGTTGGAAGAGACCTTAAAGTTCACCTAGTTCCACCTCCCCCCACCTCCCTTCTACTAGACCAGGTTTCTTCAAACACCATCCAACCTGGTCTTGAAGTCCCTCTCCAGCTTTCCTTAGGCTCCCTTTAGGTAGTGGAAGGCTGCAATAAAGTCTCCCTGGAGCCTTCTCCAGGCTGAACAGCCCCAACTCTCTTGACCTTTTGTCATAGGATCATCTTCCAAAGCTTGGTTTGTTCTGTTTGTTTACACCAAACACTTGAGATCACCATGTACCATTTGGCTTGTTTGAAAACATTTTTCTTCTTCAGAGCAGCAACCAGGTGGAAGAGAGGCCACCAAGAAGAGGGGAAGAGGAAACAGAATCATGCTAATTTTTGTTTGTGGAAATTACCTCCCAACACAGTGCTGTGCAGTATGCAAGAATTCCAGCCTTGCAACTGTAAAGATCATAATTTCTTGACAACAAATTAGGGATGCTAGTGAGTCTCCTAAACCAAAGTCCTGATTTAGAAAACAGTAGCTTGATTTTTAAACCTTGATCTATTTCTGTCCCTATTTATATATTAAAAACCCAATGCTGGCACAGAATTAAAAAACCTATTCTCTTGCAGAAAATATGAAAGCTCTTTGAATTAATAGCACATTTAATATTAGAAAGGTGCTTCAATGCTCTTAGAGGCCAGGCCTCAAGGGAAACCTCAACGTACTCTCCAACTTAGGTATATTCAGAATGCAGAAAACCTTGGGAAATAATATTTTTCCTGTTGTTCTCATTTCTATCTTGAACTCAAATCCATTAGATCTGATATACTTCAAGAATGAAAAGTTACAGGCAGAATGGATGCTCTTGGAACTCAGGCCTGAATTCAATATAACATCATCAGTAATCAGTATGCTGCATCTGCACCACTAATCTGATGAAATTAACAAGGTGAGTGCTAAACATTATTTGCAGATTGAAAAGCTAGATATTGATCTTCCAATTAAAAAAAAATAAATCACTTTTCAGGGGTTTTAAACAAACGTCCATGTAGCTGGTCTCCTTTTCAGCAGCAGTAATGCAGGCAGTAGGCAGTATCATGCTGCCATCTACAGATTGAAGAAGAAAATAGACTGCACACTTCAAATTGCAAAAGAAGCCACTGCGCAGACAGCATTGTAGAACAAAAATCATCCCAGCTTCAAAAAAGACGAGTGTTTGAGATGCAGACACATTTGCATGCTCACATTCTAGTGAGTGAGCAAGACTGGATGCCTTGTTTAAAACACCAGCAAGACCTCCATAAGGAGTCCGAGGTTGGACTCAGTCCTAGCTGGCTGCCCTTCTCCCCACCATCCCCACCCCAAATCAAAGGACTTTTGTGATGATCGGTTCACATCATCAGTACTCTTGAAAATCAAGTTTTTATTTAACTGTATGACAGATATTTGACAATCTATATTACACATGTTAAGACACTCATTATCCCTTAATTTCAAGGCAGGTATTAGCAGCTTGGAAGAAGAAAAGTTAGAAGCAAAATCTTCACATCCCAAATTACTCAGGCATCAAGGTTCTTCTGTTCTCAAAAGGGCTCTTCATGAAATTATATACTTCTGCAGAAATCTAAGTTTTGAAAAGTGAAAATTGTAACAAATTTCTGTGAAAACAGAACTAGAAACCTGTTTTCCTGTTAATGGATTTCTTTTTTTTTTAATGTGGAAATCCTGTGAATTACCAATTTCTGCCTTCCAGAACCTGACACTTCCTGGTTTTATTTCCTTGGTGACGGTTTTTTTTTAAATTATTATTTTACTAAAAAAACAGACAACAAACAAGGAAGTTCCTTGTTTAATTTGGTTCTGACTGAAATCCCAAAAGCAGATGACACTTTTCTTATGTCCTCTAGAGGCACTACAAATACGTTCACTTTGACTTTCTAATTTTGGGACATTACAAAACCACTTGAAAGTCAGGTTTTCGTTAGCAAAGACTGCACAAGTTAGAAGTCTTAAATTACTACTAGAACCTACAAAATTCTATTGATAGTTTTCAACTGCATCATAATTTTTTTTATATATATCTATAGATATATAGAAAGCTGGAAGCTCTTTACTGGCTGTAGCACTCAGAAAAAGCTTCTCACTAGCTGACAGGGAAAAGAAACCACTATATGCCAACAAAACTTTTATCTGACAATTCAGTTCAAGACTACTTACAAACAAATATTCAGTTTCTAGTGAACTTTATAAACACAACCTCAAGATTTCCTAGTGAATATTGACCAGAATTGTGTCTTATCAGCTGTGCATTCCTCAGCTTCCGCTCAAAACCAGATCCTAATGCAGCTAGAGAAATGACATATGTGTTAACTCCTATATGACATGGCCAGATACTCCATGATGTGTGTCAATCAAATTGTCTAGCAGATACTAGCACTTTTAATGAGTTCAGGAAGTTATTTTTCTTTTTATGTATGTACATTTACTGCTCAGTACAATAGCTAGTAATAACATCTTTTAAGTGTGAGGCAATATTGGCAATAAATTATAGAATAAGTAAACCTGTTTTAGACAGTATAATCCACCACCTCAGGTTTATGTTCAGTTGCAGTCTAAAGCTGGTTTTACCCTACTGCAGTCATGCTATCCCTCCTCACAGTCCAGAATGCTTATCTAATGAAGTGTTTTGTAGGTAGCAAGTCAAAATGGTGTCCTAAAACTGAGATTATGGTTTATCCTGTATTTCACTAATCCTGTTACTGGGATATCTCACATCCCTTACTCAAGCTTTCTTTGGAATAGGGTCTATTTGAATGTCTGCCTACAATACCTAGCATATTATGAAGCTATTTTTTTTTTTTAATAGCATCCTTAGAAAACTACACTATATTTTCATGAGCATACAGTGAGCATTATTATAAACATTATTTCTTCCACTTCTCTAAATTAGGAAAAAAGGGGGGGGGGGGGTCCTTGCATGCCCTTCTGGAAAGTTCTACTCTGAATCTTTCCTGGCTTAATAGGAAAATGAGCACTTTCCCTTCTTTATTTTTAAACCTATAACATGGCAAAACATTCCCCAGCAACAAATGCCATTACCTGGACCTTCCTACACTACCTTATTTTCAGCAGAAGTAAGTGTTTAAGTATCCTGTTCATTTGTAAAGCTTCAATCTCTGAGGTGAACATTGCTTTCCCTGCCCCATCCATTCTCTAAAGGTGGGGGAGAAAAATAACTGCTGGTGTCCACAATCTGCCAGGTTAATATTTGCAATTCAAATAGATTAAAAATGATAAAAAGAGCTTAAGTGCATTGCATACAAATTTAAGAGGCCTAGACAGCACATGCAGAAATAGGCTTTTACAATATTTGACTGTTTTGACTCCTATTCAAACCTAAATCAGCTCATTTTCCCTTTTGTCCTGTAGTTCTGTCCACAAAAATTCAGCTGGTAGTAAGTCCTAATCTACCAATACTAAAATTCTCTTTTATACATGCTAGTGAACTGCAGCTGTGTGCTTTTAAGGCTTATTTCTCTTGAGGAACAAAAAATAAAACAAAGAAGAAATCAGTAACAAACAATACCAAACAGTTAAAAGGGTCCAGCTTGTCCAGCATCCATTTCAGTGCTAAAAAGGGACAACATTCACTTTGTAAAGATCAATTATTTTGTTTATATTAAAACTTTTGGCAGAAGAGTATTAAAGGAATTTGTTCCAAACCTGCTTCAGTTATAGTACGTTTCCACATTCTTTCCAGCTTTTGGAGAAATTTTGCTATTTCACTTTAAACAAATCTCATTTTGTTCAGTCATGCTCGGATAAAACTCCTGAGCTCACATAAAGGGTACCAATTACCAGCAGTTCCTCATTTCTCACTTCCCAAAAAGGACCCAGAGGCAGAACTAATTGTACAGTACCGACCTCTGGCATACGTACCTTTTAGCTTTCAGTGGTATTGTTTCTTGCTGACTATTAAGAAGGGTTTTAAACATATCACAGACTCCTGCATCAAGATTTTAAGTTTCCTCAAAGAGGAACCACAATAACATTCTTGTGTAAGCTAATGTCTTGGTTCTTAAAGTCAGGAAACAAACAACACTAAAGGCTAGATCCAATATTACAGTCTACCTTTTCAGAGGTACAGAAGGACATTAGGATAAATTCAGTTTCTCAAAGGGTAATTTTTCTGCAATACTTTGGATTATTTAGGACACAACAGATGTACAAAGATACTTCTTGGGAGGTTTAATAAACATATGTAACATTACATGTCCCCCTATGATAAACCTCAGTCTCATGCACTGATCTGTATTATGCACATAATCATTACCTCCAAGTTTTTTCTAGATGCAACAAACATCAATAGCCCATTAATGAGCCACTTACGTTTTGTCTCCCTTAGAATAATTATAAAAATTTAAAAAAAAAAATAAATAAATAAAGCTCTCCAGAAAAGAAAACCCACTCAAACAGGACACAAAAAAAACCCCAAAACAAAACCCCACAAATAAAGTAACAGGAAATTTATTCCAACTCAGTAATATTTGCTACTGTGTGTATTACTCAGGTACTTACAAACTATATAGACTACTTTTCAGAAATGTTTTAGTAGTACTATGTAAGTGAATAATGCACCAGCAAAGACTCCCACTGTAAAAGATTTGTACAAAAAAGAAAAGCCTTTGTAGAAAGGATAGTGGTTTTTATTGCAGTCTTAGAAAATACGAATTATGAAAGATACAAAATCAACTGTTGTAATTATGTGTTTATTTTACAATCTGTATGCCATCATACTCTTATGGCTTTAAGATAGTCTGTTCAAAGTATTTAAAACATGCTTTAACAAAGTATTTTACAATTTCAAAATTGAGTATTTCTTTACTGAAAGAAAAAAACCCTCTAAAACATTTACCTGAGATTTCTGTATCATAAAATTGTCATTCATTCTTAACTTTTGCAAGTTGATGATATAGGCTATAGATGTCAACATGCAACTTGTAGGTCAACTGTATTAAATAAATATTTTTAAAATTATTTAGATGCAGCTGGTTAGGCAAAAACCTACCCTCAAAGTTCACCAGTTTCTTCATAGGTTTAAAAATATCACATGAATTTTATCACATGTCAATGACAGCCATGATTTCTACACTGGAAGTCCTGCACTGTTTGCGGGGTGGAATTCAGACCCTGGCTGATCACCAGACTGGAGCAGTGGAGCACAATTCTTTAGTGGATATTCTAGCCTTTGAATTTGGTAATCACTGACTTTGTTTTCCAACATCCACAGCCAAGTGTGTCAGGGGTTTGGACCACTGGATACATTTAAGTTCCCAGCCAGTCATTCTCTACATGTATGCTCCACCCCTTTGTAACGAATATTTAACCCAAGTAATTCCATTTTAGAGTATGCATACTATTAGCACAATGCTTTAATGTCATCATCCACATCATTTCAGAGTATCACCAGCTTTAGAAGTGATATTATATATGGGCAGTAGAGAGGTTTGGGGCTGTTTTGTTTTTTATTGTTTCTTATTGGTTTGCTTTTTAAATAAAGTGTAGACTTAGGAACAAAACCCTGTCCAGGGTGGCAGCACAGAGGGAGGCAGGATTAAATTAACCAGACATACACAGATGCTGGAGAAAAAAATCCAGAGCACTTCATGAGTAATGCATATACAGGATCACCATATATCAGTGATAGTCATTTAAAAGAATTTCAATTCAATTATCTGAAAATATATCCAAAGCAGTAGAACTCTCATGATGTCTGCCATAGAGTATTTATTTCTGAATTTCGGTTGCTGCAAGCACTGTGATTTATACAAGCTATACTCCATTAACATAAAATTTCCCCTTAAAGAAGTAATGATATATGATGAAAATCCCAGGATATCAGTAGAGATTCGAATCAACTTTCAAACCCATAGGTGAGGTAGTGTAGTCACTTGTATTACATGCTGGTTATGAGAAGTACTGCTGAAATTTGTCAAATTTTTAATTTCTGCTTTAAATAAGTGGCTTAATAGTCTTAATATATTTATTAATGCTATATTACCTATGGGGAGGGGGGGAGAAGAGCCTTGCCAAGAACAAGTTCTGTCTCACTGCAAGATAAAGCTGCAAAGCAGTATTTACAACAGTCCTTTGTGTAGTTGCTGCCTACTGTACATGCACACAAAGACAAAAAGCTAGTATACATTCTGAGGTAGGAAATAAAGAATTCCACTGGCTTGTACAAGATTCTTCATGTTTTGTAAACCAGCAAAACCAAAGTTTTCTGTGGTGAGGTTTAATTTCTGATGTGAGAATAACATCTAAATAACAAAGCATCATCGATATACAATATGCATCAACTGCCATGTAAAAATCTAAAAAAATCAGGATTATTTTTAGTGGCCAAATTTCTCCTTTGCAAAGTAATAAAGGAAATCTCTTCAGCTCATTTCCTTATTCTCCTTTCCTATATGTTTATACTCATAGCACAAGCCATTGAAAACATACTACAGGTTTAGCCATAAAAGTATCCTGAAGACTAAAATTCTGAAACGAATCTTACTGGTCCCAGTGATGAGAAGAAATACATTTGTAACTTACTTTAGGCCATTAGGCACTGAAATCAAAGAATTTGGTGCCTGAATACCTTAAAATATGTATACATAATCTGTCCTTAAACTTTCACAATACTTTGATTCCAACTTACCACAAACAGCAATGAGCTTGAAAGTGCTAGGACTGTAAGTCACAATACAGCAATGAATTTGAACAAGCATATGAGATTCAGATGCCAGAGGATCTAACACACACTAAATCAAAGACTTGCATCAGTTTAAAACTTCTGCCTTTCCCAGTATGTTGTTATTCCTCCCATAATGTTTAGAGGAGAGAGCAGTATGCTGCAGCATCTCCGCTGTCCCAGTTGTCTTAACTACATACTTGAGAGCTCAGACAAAAGCCTATATTCAATAAAAGGTGGCTCTGGTACTGGGATGGGAACAGCAGGAAGCAATGAGCTGTTCCAGAGCACACTTGCCAGAATCTCCTTATACTGTCATGTTACCCTAACCCATCTACAAAATAAACATTTACAGAGCTATATATGCTTTGTAAGGGTTGTCCACTGGGGGTGGGGGGTGTGCAGAATCTTAGAGATTAGAATTCCAGGCATAGAAGTCATTGTGCATGAACAGGAGGCTTTTCTTGAGATGCAGAGTGGCATTAGGTACTGTGACATAAATCAGAGTGAAGGCTGCTCTATACCTGAATGACAACTTCCTCACAAATAAAAACATCTGTGAACAGTTTATACTTTCCAATGGCTTTCCTGAACTCTCCCTGGCATCACTACACAGAAAAAGCTCCAAGGCTGACACATACAAATTACACTCTAAATTACACAGACCAAACCCAAAGCTTGCCAAGTAATATAATGACCATGTAAGTGTCAATGCAGCTTCAAAAGATAAAGTTTGATCTTTCCTTTCACTTAGTAAGTTACACTGCAGTAACGCTCAATCTCACTTCTAGTTGCACTGTTGAAAGGCTGGCAGTAAAAAGAGAATATATTCACTCATCTGTAGTGCATTTGTCAGTCATTTGCTGACAGAAGTCTGTGATACCACCACTCTGTCCACACTGTTCCACAAGTGCAGTTTTCTCCACTGTTCTTACAGAAGCTGGATGCGGTTCTTGTACTTCATTGTGTGTTGCATCACACACACTTTTCACAATCTGGTAACAAGAACTCTGCTCATCTGTAGATGTAACACCTGAAAGATCATCTGCTAATTCTATACATACTGGCATTGCAAGCTCACTATCAGATGGAGCTGTTCGTTCTCTCTCCAGGAATAAAAATGAAAGTGGACAATCTGAAGATGAATATTTTGAAAGTATCTGTATTTGTCCATGACTCAAGGCCGCTTCCTTACACACCTGGTGGCAAAGTCCAGTCAGATTCTGCTTTGTCTCACCCAGAGTTGACAAAATGAGGTTTCTTTCCTTCAGCAAGTTCTCCTTCTCATTTTGCTGCAAAAAGAAAAAAAGCCTTTTAGTCTTTAGGTTTATCTTCCTATCAAAGCTAAAACAAGACTAAATAATCTGGTCTGCTGAAATAGAAGTAATTTAGCAATAAGAAGGTAAACAGCAACACAAATGCCTATCAAAAAGGACAATCCTAATTTCTCTTGAAGCATAATTAACTCAGCTAGTTGAAGTGGTTTTCAGACACAATTTTTTCAAAACTCATGCTGGCAGGCATAAGAGTAATTTGTAGTTATTGAATAAAATGAAACCTAGCTTCAATTACTATAAATATTCCTGGAACAGTAATTTGACAAGGTAACACATTTAAACCATTACAAAACAAAACACAAAACATTAAGCAGAGCAATCATCATATATACTTATATTTTAAAAGTTAAAAATTAGAAAAACAGACATCACATTTTCACTGTTGATATAATTCCGCTAGATAAAAAATAAATTCAAGAAGTTCCATGTCCACTGTAGAACAAACACTGGAGTTAAGAAAAGTTTCTAAAGTAAATAAAAAAATATAGGAAAGTTAAAGAAATATTTTCTCTGGAAACACAGCAATTCAGTTTGCTTCAAAGCATCAACAAGAACACTGGAAATTAAAGAATTTAAAGTAGAATGACAGGAGTGACAGATCAGCAAACTCAAGAGACAAGACCAGAGGTGCAACTAGGTGGGTAACATACTACTGCAATAGGAGAATACCAGCTGAATGCTTGAGTTTTATTTACACAGCTAACATGCTTAGGAGTGGCAGATACCTCTTAGACATAAGACTGTCCTAGCTCTGAAGAGCTTGCACTCTAGCTACATAATGCTAAAAGATTTTCCAAACGCAGGGCAGCAAAAGGGATGGCAATTCACTAATGGGTATCAAGTAGAAAAGGTAGCATTCATTAAAAATTAGCTTTTTGGGGGTGGTTGTTTGTTTGTTTTGGGGTTTCTGTGGTTTTTTTGGGGGGTTTTGTTTTCACGTGTTGTTGTTGCGGCTTTTTTGTTGTTGTTGGTTTGGGGTTTTTTTTCCCTTTACTTCATTGTCATGAGTTTTTCTGAGACTTCCAACACAAATAGCTGAAGATGAAAGGACATTAATAACAGAGGTCTAACGATGGAAATAAGCAACATCTGGAATAAAGGAAAAAAGGAAAATAAGGAAATGGCAAAGAAGGACAGGAAACAAGCAAGACCCTAACGAAGCAGCTGCAAGAAAAGAACACAAACTGTGTTCTTCACAAAAGAACACAAAACTGTGCCATGACACACACATCCTATAGTTAATTAATTAAAAGAGGAGGCAGAGTTCTGAAGTCATACAAAGCTTAGATTTCTTAAAAACTACATAAACCAGACTGTGTTTTACCACTATTGCCATGTCAAGTCACTCTTAGAAAGTTTCATTATTTTTAAACCTCCTCATGCAGGTTTAAACCTGTCTTGTGCAGGCAAAACTCATACTACAATCTCTACAACTTTTTTGAAAGAACTAGCAAAGTGGCATGATGCAAGAGAAGCAGGTGTTGCCAGTCCTTTTTGCCTAAAATTATTAGAAAGAGTGCTTTGCTAATAAACTTCCAACTTGTCAGCATACTGGGAACAGCTGTTGCCACACGTAATCCAAAATCACTTTATGTGCATTTTAGGTATGTAGAGGCACTCGGCCGTGTATTACAGACAGATGAAATTATCTGCACACTGCTGTTTAACACAAGCTTCAACATCCAGAAATAATTACAGCATTTACACTGTATTTATTACAATTCCCTGTCCCCATCTGAAGTTTTTGACAGATTAATACATTTAAATGCTATTATTTTATTTTAGCAGCATTATACTAACATTGCAAAGTAACACCAGCTAGTTTTGAGGAACTAATAATCATGAAACTGAGCGCTTTTTGAATTCTTCTGGTTAAGAATGTATTTAGTTCACATGTTTCCTCTCCCTGCTACACTATATATTACAAGATCTCAATTACATTTCTTGGATCACAACTTACTGTGTGTCACTTATGACACATCCTCCTCCTGGGCTATAGAATCTTCAGGGAAGTAGTGCTTCTTGAGCCCAGTTGTCCTTTACCCTGCTCTCCCTCACAAGTACCCTTATTTTAAGGCTCTGAAGTGAGAAAGTACAAGGAATGTGAATATATACAGGTGCTCTGAAAGAGCTGTTACTAACAAGCAAACATCTCCTTGAGTGGCCTGCATGTATTCTTAAATGTGGAACATTAGTGAACAAGAACATAAAGGTTCACCTGCAAGATCAATAAGCAAAGACTGTAAGAGGGTCAAAAATTACATTATCAGTACAGAGATCAAGAGAAATGACCAAACTTAATTATCATAGACAACAGTTAGATTCGGTACCAAACAGCGTTCCACCTTCAATATAAGTAGAGCTTAACATAAGACTCTCAATTTTATACAATCACTTGGGTGGGGAGGTACCTCAGGAGGTCTACAGTCCAACATGTTACTGAAAACAAAGTCTGCTCTGGGCAAGATCAGGCTGCTCAGGGCTCTGCTCAGTCATGTCACTAAAACCTCCAGGGACAGAGCATGCACAACCTGTCTGGGTAACCTGCTCAAACACCTGCTTGTCCCCACTGGCAAAAAGTGCTTGCTTATATTCAGTTGAAACCTCCCATGTTAATTTATGACAATGCGTCTTGTTCTCCTGCTGTGAAGTACTACCCCTGGGAAGCCAAAGATCTTACACTCTCTATGGCTAAATGATCTAGAGGAATTCCCCATAGGTATGGGCAGGTAGCTATTAGGTCTCCCCACAGTCATCTCTTCTCCAGGCAGAAGCCCCGTTTCCTCTGCCTCTCACCACAGGAGTACTCCAAACTCAACCACCCTGGTGGCTTTCTCCTAACCTTGCTCCAGTTTGCCAATGTACTTCTGGAACTGGGAGGAACCAAAATAGCAAAAGATTGTCTTACATATTTATCTATTTATTGCCTTTTAAGATCGAGAAATTATATCAATGGATAGTTGCAGAGAAATCTGGATGCATTAATTCCTCAGCTACAGTCTTAATACAACAGCTAAAAAGGCAAGTAGCTTCCTGAGTTCTGCTATATCTTCTGTCTTTCTGCAAGGGTCTCGTTTTTGCTATTCATGACTCAGGGAACAGCTCACCAGCCCATACTGATATGCTACAAGAACAATCCTGACACAACGGTAAACTTGATCATGAGCTGAAGCACAAAGCAAGGAAGGCGAAAGAGGCAGAAAACAAAACAGAGCGATGATGGGATGATGGTTTGGGAATAATTCTGTCGAATTAAGCTCAATGCTGATGGCCTTCAGAAACACCATTCACCAAAAATTGTGCTGTGATGCACTTTTAGTTGAACGGAAACAAGTCCACAGAAGGAAAAACGCATACTTTACAGTAAAGCACAGAAAGTCTAGGACTGCTATCAAGAAGTTATTATCTGCTATCATTTAAGACTGACAAAGTCTTCTAAACTTGAGGGTAAAAAGTAGTAAACGACCTCACGCTCAAACTACTGCCAGATATCCAGCCAAGATGTTTAGAGAAAGACTCCAGTCAACAGCAATGAACATTTATACATACCAGTTTTTCAATTTCAGATTCGAGATTTTGTATGCAGTCAAGTTTTCTTTTACGACATCGCTGTGCTGCAATTCTATTTTTACTTCGTCTTCGGATGTCATGAATACAGTCCAATTGTTCAGGAGTTAATTTATGCATTTTCAGAAATGACTGGAAGTCATTTCTGGAAAGTGAGATAATCCTTTGTGCATTAAATGGCAATTTTACCTGAAATGCAAGATGCAGTTGTAAATCAAAGGTGAAACTGATATACACAAACACAAACAGGCCAATTCAAGTTTTCATTTTAAGCATTCTTTATCACACAAACCTAAATTCCTAAATCTCAGAGACAAGAGCAAGCTAATGTAGACATAAGGTGAGGTGAATAAAACCCAGGGGTTTCAACTGGATGAGTTCAAGCATAGGTGAAACAGAGTACTTTGCACAGTTAGACTAGATCCTCAAAGTTTATTCCAAGTAGGATTAAATCTACCCATATGTGTACCAAGTGATTAGGTGAGACTCTAGGAAAACAAGTTATGGTTAGGTCGTGCACCTAAGAGAAGAAGTGAAGAACCACTAACGAAGTCTAGAGTTTCCCCTAAGCTGCTATTAATACTGCATCCTACATGCATTTCCTGGAATAAAACTAACACTGTTCCAGGTGAGACCAGGGCATACACCTCCGATTTTTGCATAGGAAAGGTTCACCTGAAACAGGAGTTTACTTATAGAAGTTACAATATTTGGTTTGTATTCTTATGCTGAAGAAGAGAGAACCAGGCTTTTGCCACTGTCTGTACACCTGGATCAACAGAAGCAGGAGCTTCTGAAACAGACCTAGATCACAAGGTCCTGATTAACACTGAAAAACATCTTTACCTTTACAAAATAACTGCCGCATGTTATGAAGTATCCAAGTAAAGACACTTTATTTTCATCCTTACATTTGAGTATACTAAGTAGCAGTATACATTATCTTGCTGCAGTCAAAGATCTGAATTTAGTTTAGAGAGCAGAGAAATACTTTCAGTGTTTGGCTGCCCCTAGTGATTAACAGGCAAAAAAATGACAGTACTGCTCTCAGCAACGATGACATCTACTTCTTTGTAATGTAAAGACAAGGAATGTATTTAATAAATTCTGGCCTTCTGTTTAAGGCCTGGAATCTTGAAAAGGAAAAAACACTAGTGCTTCACAAACAATTGAATTTTCATGATCCACCACACACAGAATCACACTGCAAATCTACAATTTCAAAAACTGTGATACAAGTAATTCTAGGTATATAGTAAGATCTTTTTACTTATGTATGGCATCTGTCTAAAACATTACCAAAGCAATGATATAAATGAAAGTATTAAATAATTTCTTCATCTGGAGGAACAAATATAACCTCAGTTTTAGATAAAGTGATACTATTAAAGCACACAGTTACTGAATCCAGCTTAAAAACTTCATTTTCATTTCACAGTAAATATGAAGTATCGTTTCTCTCCCAACTTCTCCCCACAACGCAGTATAAACCCAAGAAAACTGTTAAGTTTCCATAACACAAAGAATTCAAGAAATTTAGTTTAACTGAAGTAGAGGGGGGAAAAAAAAAAAAAAATCTAATAAAGAACCCCATGCTTTGGTTTAAGACTCACAACCTTTTCTGACAAAGTTGTTCCAGAGAAATATCTGAACAGATCTAACACTAAGCATCTACCACTTCAATATCCTACAAAAAAATACTTCATAAATCTCCCTGAATGAACAGTGATCTTTCACATAAACCTTTGGATAGCTAAAGTTTCATTTCCCAGATTTTTAAAACAATCAACCACCAAAACAAACAACAATACATGAGGCTCAGAATTAGGTTTTTGAACAGGGCCTTAAGAGACAGGGAAGCAAAGGATACACCAGGACGTTCTTACCTCACATTCTTGTTCTCTCGCTGAACAGGATTCACTGTCTCCCTCAGTGTCAGTTTCTGAATCCTCTCCCAAACTTACAGCGTAATTGTAGGGACACTGTTCTTGTTGCTGTCCCTGAACACAATCTGCACTGCTTATTTCAGAGCTGTTGGAGCACCCTTCAGTACTAAGGTTGCTTATAAAGGGGCAGTTGACAGAACTCAATGTTGTAAAAGTTCGTTGAGAGCAAGGTTCGGGGCTTTCACTGATCCTGATACCTAGCCATGGACACTCTGTTTTTTTCCCTGAATATACTGGCTCCAAGCTCTCTTGTGGAGCTGCAGGTGGTAAATGAATTTGACAGGCTTCAGTGCTATAAATATCACTCCAGAATCCTTTTGCTAGATGTTCTGCTACCTCTCTCTCCACACTAGTTCGATCAGCAGCTGATGTAATGTTAGTGGCTCCCCTAGTGCACAAGTCAACCTTTGCAGATGTGTCATCTTGACTTTCAATTTTGTCATTCCCAACTCTAGTACCTGATACAGCTTTTTCAGCTAAGACTGTGTTTTGCATACTACTGAAATTCAAGTTACCATATTGCTCACAACTATGCAAAAAAGACGCAGAATTGAGTCCATGAGGTGCAGCAGAGTTTTGGGGGAGAGCAGCAAGATCCATTTTCTCCACAGGACACGACACAATCTGAGTCACAGAATCTCTCTTTGACTCTTCCTTTTTCTCAATGCCTTCCTCTCCTTCTTCCATTTTTACCCGAGTCTCTTCACATCTGGAGACCAGCTGCATAGGTACACACTCCTCAGCTTTTTGTATGCCATCATTATCAGATATTTCCTTCTCAAGAAAAGTTGCAATTGGCAGCGTCTGAATGTCTTTAACACCAGAATTGGACTCTGAAGCATGAACCTTGTCATTTCCAAAAGCTTTCTGGAATTTCCTATATTTTGGGCACTGGGAAGACGAGTTAGAAACACTACCCCTTTCTAACTGTACAGGATCGCATGTTTGATTGGCATTATCTTGGAGAGCAGGTGATGATTTAGGATTTTCATCATCTTTACAGAATTTTGTGTCAGGAGTTTGAAAATACTCCTTTTCTAAAAGTTCTTCTGGTTCATCATCTATTTCTAGGTCTCTATCATCCACACTGCCAATCTTACGGTTTGTTTTCTGACAACGCTCTGTACACCACTTCTTCCTTTGCTGATCCAACTTGAAGTCCAAAAATTTGAACTTGAGAAACTGAAAGCAAGACTCTTCAATGTTGCGTACGCCCAAAAATTCAGCACATTTGCAAACTTCAGACACATTGTCTTTATTTAAAATAAGCTTAGCTGTGTATGCAAACTGAAGCAAAGGACTAAATCCTTTCAGTGTTACCTATTAAAAAAAAAATAAATTTTAATTAGTATGGCCAATATGAGTTCAAATAAACACAGAGAACCCAGATTTACCTGTGAGCAAAATGCGTGAACACAACAGTACAAGACAAAACCATCAGATTTGTCTTCCACCGAGAAAACCTGGCCATACTCATTCTGAAACAACTCTTCTGATACTATATTATCCTGTACATTTTGTGGAACTTTTCTTCACTGTGATCTATCTCTTATCAAAATGTTCTGAAAATACCATAATAACAATTGAAAATATTACACTGTACACTGAAAACCAGTAACTTTACAAAGATAACCTTTCAAACTCAAGCTGTACATGAATTACTCTAGAATAAGATCAAAATGCTACTAGTATTAACTTGTTCCCTTAAAGAGAAATTACTGTTATTTGCTCAGTCTTATGCACCATTGATATAAAAGTTAGAAAAAATGGAATTTGACCACACATGATTATTTATTACTATAGCTACCTACTCCTTTCTTCCTCCCACAGATGAAAGAAATTTTACCCAAAACTGTAAACCAAAACCAATTATTCTCCATTTAAAGCCTCTTTGGAGTTGGTAGTTTTAATTCAACACTTACATCTGCAGAACAGTTGCCTAACAGGGAATCCAGAGATAAAAACTGTATCATTACAAACTAAAGATCATCCATGCATGAGAAAATTACTAAGGAATCAGGCAGAAAGCTATGAACTGATCACCATATTACAAATTACATGACATTTTCTGGATAAACAATATGTCTGTTATTACTACTCAAACTCAAACACACATTCTACTGCCCTCCTTCATTAAAATGAACAGGACTTTATGCTGAATGAAGTGCTATATTAATGCATTAGTTATACTGAGTCCTTCTGCCAGCAAGATAATTAACTATACATGCAATTTAATTTAGAAATCAGTTGAGGGTTTGTTTTGTTTCGGTTTTTAGTGGTTGTTTGCATTTTTGGGTTTTTTGGTGTTTTTTTTTTGTTGTTGTTGTTTTCTGCGTTTTTTTAAGAACACGTAACACATGAAAGGAAGTTGAAGAGATCTGCACAGAGACAGTTCAGCAAAACTGGTTGTAAACTCTTACATAGAGAATTCCTAAAATAGCAATTGAAATATGCTCTGGAGAAGACTACTGATTACACCACCACATTAACTCACCCTTAATAACATGGGGAAGTATAAAAGACAGTTTATCCAGAAGCAGGCAAGAAGTCTTAAAACTTAGTATACTCAACAAATTTTTAAAGTGGGTTTACAAACAAGTGACAGTCATACGTGAAACTGAACAAAAAAAAATGCAATGGTGTTTCAAAACTGTACATTCTTTCTATATAAATTAGAAACACTGCTAAAAACTGGAAGGATCGGGGCGGGGGGACACACCAACAAAACACATTCTATGCTCCTTTCACTCTCTTACACATTTTTAGCTGGTTATCCTCAAACAAGACAGAATGCTAGAAGACTCGGTCTGAGTGACCTAGAAAATACTTTGAGTGATCAAAAAGGTTTAAAAAAACAAAACAAAACAAAAAAAAAAAAAAAAACAAAAAAACCCCCAAAAAACCACATCAAACCATGTGATCAGTGTTTGCTTCTCTGAAATACGCAGTTTATGAAACAGACTCATTTCAAAATATTTAGCAGTTCCTAGAAAAGAAGCTCAAGCTGCTGAGTCTTAAAATGCTTTTATCAAGTAAGTGAGCAGATCAAGTGATTAAAAGATGAGATTCACTGTTAGTAGTTTTGCCTGTTGCTTCGCTTAGATTCAATTCTTGCCTCAGTAATAGAGTCCTCTTAAGTTTACACTGTAGTAAACATTAGGTTGATTATGTTCTTCCATTTTCTACACAAACTCTGGTCCTTTCTAATTCAGGTTTATGACACGGGTTCATTGTAACACCGTTGCTTTGCACTATTTTTCTCCTCTGAAACTTTGATGTATGTCCCTTATTCTTCTAATATCCCATTTTTTCCATCATCCCAAAGTAAAGTACTCTATGCCACTAGTTCCCCTCTTCTACTCCAAATCATGTCTTTGTGTCCCCCAGCATTCTACTTTCCTTCCACATCAGCTCTCATCATTACTTTTCTTTAAATCTGAGACACATTCAGGCTATCAACATATCAGGCCACTAAGAAAAAAAGTATAAGAAGAAATAAACACAAACGAAGTAAGATGGTTGAGTAAAAAAGTGACATGATGGTACTATGTTGTAACAATTTTGTAACATTCATTGATCAATACGGAATAGCAAAGACCACTGAAGTTCCTTAAAAAGACCACTTAATCCCTTTTAGTTTTCAGTTTTCCCTAAAATCAGAAAGATTCTGGTAACAGAGAATCCTTGTGCTTATCTCAGGATGCTACAAAGACAGTGAGGTAGACTAAAGTACAGGCTTTCTGAACACATCATTTCTGCATTAGCACTCAACTCAGTCTTGTACATTAGCAAGTCTATAATGTAATCTCCAGTGTCAATAAAAATATTGATTGATGTACACCTTTTCTCCAACTTTAATGATTCTAGTTGAGTTGCCAACAATTTGCATGTTATTTCTCACCCCCAAAGCTAATTATCATAAACTACCTCACAGAAAGCCATTGATTATCTAACATTCGACTCTGGATTGTGCCCCACGGTAGCAATAATCAGACCATTTGGAGGCTCTTCACTTTCCATCTACACACATAGCATTTCATATAAAAATCCAGTCATTTGCTTGCCTCATGCTTCTTATACCTTAACTAAATGCCAACTGGAATCTTTAAATGTCTTGGATGCTTCAGATATATAAGAAGTTTTCTTTCCTATAGATGTCAGGTTCTGGCTTACTCTCAATGAATGCCTGCAAATCCAATCTGATTTAAGTATTTTAGGCATAAAAAAAAGAAAGCAAGTAATTGCAATACATTTTCTCAGTATTAAAAAGCTTCTTATACCTTAACTAAATGCCAACTGGAATCTTTAAATGTCTTGGATGCTTCAGATATATAAGAAGTTTTCTTTCCTATAGATGTCAGGTTCTGGCTTACTCTCAATGAATGCCTGCAAATCCAATCTGATTTAAGTATTTTAGGCATAAAAAAAAGAAAGCAAGTAATTGCAATACATTTTCTCAGTATTAAAAGTAAAAAAAAAGTAAAAAAAAAAAAAAAAAATCAAGCTGCTAATGATCAGTGTGTTAAAATGATGGGGAAATGAGCAAAAGAAAACTGTTAACAACAGTAAGCAAGGAATATATGTTGTATTACATAAACATACAAAAAATCTTAACGATACTGATTTAAAGGTATTACTATCATAAGCTTTAATTTATTTATTACTCCAAAAGTATTCTCTTTTCATATAGGACTAGTTCTGCATTATCTCTTTACCATTTAATGCTTGTTTTTTGACAAACATACATGCTTTGAAACAGGTGCGTAATTTTAAAAGTAACAGATACTTACTTGAAAATGTCCCCCTACACATTCCCCAAGACTTCACTTATTCACTTATCTTCAGTTTTATCACTCTGATCTCTCTAGCCTTTACCTCAGCCAATGGCAGCTTTACAACTTAAAAATTCGTTCCCTTCAGTTCTTAAATCCCTTGCCTTAACTTTTTAGTTAAGCACCAGCCTACTGTAAAACAGAACTGAACAAAACAGATTAGAAGCACTGGCAGGTAAAATAGAGAAGGGAGTGACACTCACCTCTTCCGGTAAAGTGATGATAAGATCAGCATCCACCTGGCCCACAATTCTTGAAAGGAAGTAACTGCTGCAAGCTGCAAGCACAGCTTTGTGAGCCCGAAATCGCTGATCTTCCACTAAAATAGTAACATCACAAAGAATATCTTGCTTTCGCTGATCATCAAGACTGAGAAGTACATTGGTACTGTGTACTGAAGATTCATATGCAAAAACCACACTATTCTTCTCACTTAGAGACATTCTGTATCACAAATGGTAGTGTAAGTCTCAGTGGAAAGCATGCTTCTGTTCTTCAAATCTGGAAAAAAAAACCAACCAAGTTGTATTCGTGAAAAGTCACATCCAATAGGAACTTACTGATACTAAAACACAATAAGCAAACTGTTAAACATGCACTGCCTGTTCTAATTATTTTTAAAACTAAGATTATACTCAATTTCCTACATGTTAATACATAAATACATGCTTATAAGCATTAAGTACACAAACCTTAATAAGTACATCTTATAAATACTGCTTTAGTAGTCTTGTAGACCAAAAAAGGGAACAGTATTTCATGTGACTTCAGTGACAAGGAACAGATATTACCTCAGCAACTGATTAAGAGTTCTAACTTTACTGTAAGATGTAAAAATTATTTAAGCTTTAATTTAGTTATCAGGATATTGACTTCAACACCATGAAAATGTAAAGAGAAATAAAACATAGATCCATTAAGCCAGAATTCACCAAAATACTATGTAAGCTACTTCAGTTCACTGGTTCAGCTAGCACAGACTAAAATATTTCTGTTCAATCTTCTTTCAAAAGCAGTTTGCCTAAACCAATCAGGCATTAGTAAAATACTCATTTTCTTTCTAGCAGGTTGGTGTTTTGATTTGGTTTTAAAGCAGATTAGTTCTATTTTCCACCTGCCTTAATTCTCTAACATAGCCTTTCCCCCCCTCACCTCTCCTGCTCATCACTATTTACCTGTTCTGATTGTTAGAAGTTTGTTTTCCTAATGGATCACTAATCAGATCACCTAGCAATGGTATCCCTTCTGTGACAGAGCATCAAAGTACTGAAATAATAGCATTTATTGGATAATAAACAAGAGTAAAAGTTATATATGATATTAATAACCTTGAAATAAGCTCATAAATAACTGTCCTGAAGCTTTTCCTGAACTCGTAGTATTTGAAGAAGGGGGGGTGGGGGGAAAAGCAGCAAACATAGGGAGAAATCAGCCCTCCTAAAGTGTGTGAAGTTTAATAGCATTTCCAAGTCTGATCTTTACACTGTACTTTTAAATTCCTATTTTCTTTGGATTAAGCCTTTCTTCCAGTTAAAAGAAAAAGAAAAAAGCCTAATAGGAAGTGTTCTCACATCCAAAGTTCAACGAAGAAACCACATAATCAGATTTGGAACTGTCCTGAAAGGAAAATTTTATTACTACGAAAAATGTTACCTTAAACCAAGCATTTAGATTACAATGGACTATTCTACCCAGGAGTTACTGTAACTGAAGACAGCTGCTGACATACACTTCAGCTGACAGAGGACTACCCAATCATTATATTGCTCAACAGTGGTTGTTATGATATGCCAGCTCCCAACAACAATAAAATCTTAGCCAATGCAAATCTTCAGTTTTCAAATATGGGAAACTTTCAGAACATGAGGAGGGCATGGCCATTTTAAAACACGGGGGGGGGGGACGACGACGGGGACACCACCCACCACCCTGCCACCTGTACTCCTCATTAGTCACTGAAGTTATGTTCATGGCACACAGGCATTTTTAGTCACCTTTTGCACAGAAAGAGAGAAGACAAAGATCCACATTTCCAGTGAAGTAGTAGCATGGTATTAGTCTGCACTCTGGTAAAATGCAGAGCATCAGCATTATTTGCTGTTCCCACTCCCTCACAGAACACTATACACTCAACCTCACAGTCACTTTTGCCAACATACAGATCATAACTTGGCAAAAACAAAGAAAGCAACTCTGCTTCAGGGAATTTGCTTAAATATACAAGATTTTTTTTTTTTTTTTTAAATAAAAGTTCTGAGGGGAATAAAAAGAAAAAAAAAAGTACACAAATCAGGGTTTTCCCCACCAAGCAATAGCTATACTCATGCACTGTTAACCCTAAAGGGCTTATTTTTGGAAACAAAAAACAGTTTAAATGTTTTCATATACACAATAACAAGACTACAGAGTTGTTTATATAGGAATATTTAATTTCTAATAATTTTAAATTGGAATTTTCAAGTAATTTCCTGTGAGTTATTAATGAAATATTATTCTCAGAATAGCTTAAAAGTAGTAAGCAGTGCAATGTAAATCATGCATCCCCAATTTGTTTATTCTAGATCCTTCATGTATCATATTCCTCAGATATTACAAGCATATGCAGTTTAACAAAGTATGACTCTGTATTTGTTACCAAAAGGTCTTAAAAAAAAAAAAAATTCAAAAAGGAACGAAGGACAAAATGTAAGACTAACTCCAGGCTGGTGGGGAGAACAGGGAAGCATTAAAGATAAGGACATATTTTGGGATGAATACTTGGGCAAAACTCACGAGGGTGACTAGAGTTAAGACAGAACTTTAAAGGTTCTTTTTTCTTTCTTCTTTTAAAATCCAAAGTCCTCCTAATCCTTACATAGAGAACCAATCATATATGCTGCTTTTGGGTTTTTCGCTTATAAAATAATCACTTCCAACATCCAATTCTGCTCATTACACTTTGATAGCATTTAGCATGGAAGGCTAAAAAGAACAGTAGTTTGTTTATACTTTTTAATGCATACATATATGCACAGATAAATATATGCAGAGGACAGTCAACCCTCCTTTTCACTTGATCTCTACAAGGCACACAACATGCTTTCAAAACAGTGAGCAGCCTACTTGAAGCACTGATAGTGAGCTCCCAATGTTACTGCTGCCAAAAAAAAAAAAAAAAAAAAAAAAAATCAGCTTTCAACACCGAAACACCACCTTCTATTTCTTGAGAAGTGAAAATTAACATTTAACTTGAGCACACCCAATGTGAAGATTTCATCAGCCAAATTATGTCCCCACTATATTTAAACAGGATGCAAGTATTTTTGAGGTATTCAAAAATATAAAATGCAGCATTTCATTAAGCATTTTGAAATTTAAAAGAACCTCTAAAGAAGCAAAAAAAAAAAAAAGCCAAAACAAAACAAAAGAAAACCCAAAGAAAACCACACCACACCAAAACCAAATAAAGTAAACAAGAAAAACCCAACCTAGCAAAAAAACCACCACACACACCACAAACACTGAAATTCTCTTAGTCTTCTTTGTAAAATCTAACTACTGACATATATGGTAAAGGAAGAAATCAAAAGGAAAAGAAACAAAAGACTGAAAATGCTAGTGAAAATAAAAAGCATCAAACAGGAAAGGGAAAATGTAACCACTGTAAAAAGCTGTAACACTTCAGAGAAGTGTGAACAGAGGTCAAACTTGTGAATGTCTTAATTCTGCTTTCCAGTTATGTAATAAAGGCATGATATACCAGATTTATGATAGCATTTGTCATGCACTGAAAGCAGCATGACCAGCAGGTCAAAGGAGGTGATCCTGCCCCTCTACTCTGCTCTCACGAGTCCCCACTTAGAGTACTCTGGTGTTCTCAACGTAAGGACATGCAACTGTTGGAGCAAGTCCAGAGGAGGGCCACGAGGATGAGAAGAGGGCTGGAGCACCTCCTGTATGAAGACAGGCTGAGAAAGTTGGGGCTGTTCAGCCTGGAGATGAGAAGGTTGCATGGAGACCTCATAGCAGCCTTCCAGTGTCTGAAGGGGGCCTACAAGAATGTCGGAGAGGGACTCTTCATCAGGAACTGTGGTGACAGGACAAGGAGGAATGGGTTTAAACTTAAACAGGGGAAGTTCAGTTTAGATATAAGGAAGTTCTTCACTATGAGGGTGGTGAGGCATTGGAAAGGGTTGCCCAAAGAAGTGGTGAATGCTCCATCCCTGGCAGTGTTCAAGGCCAGGTTGGACAGAGCCTTGGGCAACATGGTCTAGTGTGAGGCCCCCCTGCCTATGGCAGGGGGTTTGGAACTAGACAATCTTAAGGTCCTTTCCAACCCTAACTATTCTATGATTCTATGACAGCCAACTAGATTTTCCATAGTGGTGCAAGTACAAAATACACCTGTCCACAAATATATTTATATACATATCCAGAACAACAAGATTTACTGTTGTAACAAAGACAGAAAGTACATCTCTTCTGGAAACTGTTTAATTTTATTTCTACTTTAACTCTTCTCCCAGAGGGCTCAAATTCTTAAAATTAATTTCATAGAATAATAGAAGAAACAACATGAAAGCTCATTAACCACAAATCATTGGTTAGTGGAAGAAATCAGTACTGTCAGTACAAAAGCATTCCTCAAATTCCTCTCACCTGAAATTCTGCACACCTGAAAACCTCATAGTCTTGTCAGGAAGAGGGGAAAGAAAAAAAAAAAAAAAAAAAAGAGCACATAAACACACACATGGTAATATAAAAACTACATAAAGGAACACCTGCAGCTGAATGAATCAAATTCTGCTTTGAAAACACAACCGAGCATGCTACTATGAAGTTCCCATTCTTTATCAGACAGTGATTTTGAGATAAAAGATTACGTGGCTAACAGCAAAAATATTTTCTCCTAAATACCAGCGATAAAACTTCATTCTGCTTTATCAGAGTGAATTAACTCCTTTTTTTTTTTCTCCCTACTAGCAGACAATTCAATGGGAAAACTATGCCTAACAGTTACCTGTTAGCATATCTACAGTAAATTTAGACATCTCTGCTTTCAACTGACCAGATATGTCCCTATTTATTTTCAAAGCACATATAATGAAAATTAGCACTGCAACAACATTTAGGAAAGGAATATATATCTGTTTAAGTACATAGTGTGGACATCAGAGCAAGATGACTATCAAGACTCATGGTGAATAGAGATCTCATTCATGGCTCTTTTCTCATGCATTCGAAGTTATTCATTAGCTTATATTATTAACATGGAGGTAACTGCAAATTATAATAAGCATAAGGTACTGTAAAACTGTAAAAAAGACTGCAGGTTTGCTCATCTGATCGCTTAGAGTTGGTAGCAATTACTGCTCTTTAACTCCTAGCTGACTGCAGAATTAAAGAACTTAGTTAAGTGACCTAATTCCTTCCCCCACAATCTCTGCTTTAAAGAGTCACTTGGTGCAGATCTTTAGGTCAACCCACTTGATACTTAAAAAAAAAGTGTATTTTTCAAAGATTATAATCGTTATGTCTAAGAGTAGATAAAGCTGTAAGGAACTGTTGTTGCTAAGTAACAGAAGGAAAATAATAATAGATAATATTACTTTGGAATAGGTAGCATAAGAGTAGGAACACATTACCAGGACAAAACTCATAATAATGTGATGTATTTCTCATCCACATGCATATAAATCTGGCACAAAGTAGATTAACTTTCATGCTCAGCAGCACCATCACAACATGTAAAAGCCTATACTTCACATCATGTGGCCAACAAGAGAAGTGTTATGTGAGAGGTGAAGGAAGCTTTGAAGCATCAAGTTGTCACTGAAGCTGACAAAAGCATGCACAAAACCAGGCTTACCTCTGTATGTTTATGATAGGGCAAAAGAACTGCTTGATGTTTAAGTATGTTTCTGAAAATTCTGACAATTACACAGTCCTGGAAAGAGTTTTGAATTGTGTTTCACAAAAATATATATATACTTTTAAATAATGTATGTAAATATAGAAATAATGTATTTGATACTTTACATACATATATTAAAATAATAATAATAATAAGCCCAGTAAATGCCTTTTACAATAGGTCTTCCTAGCAAACCACTAATAAAAGTCAAGATTTGACACAGTACTGCTTTCTCAAGTATTTAATCCCAAGGAATAGTTCTCCCCATTATACAAAAGGCAGCAAAACAGACAGTGTGCATATGCTGACACAGAGCACTCAGTAACATCATCTGCCTTTTTTTTGAACTGTTGAGCTCAAACTTCACAATTTGACACAACGATTAAGTCCTCTGTGGTTGAAAAAAGCTGATAAACAGAAATCCCACTTGAAGGGGAAAGTTATTCAAGTAACCAGAAGCGATAGTAGTAAGATGCAGATGTCAAGACAACATTCAAAACCTTAGAATAATAACGCAAGTATATCACCCATCAGGTCACTGCAAGTATTAAAATCAGCAACAATTACCCCAAATCATTGCCACTTATCCAGATGCCCACCGGACAACTACATCTTTTTTATAGATAATTTCTAAACCATGAATGCTCTGTCCAAAATATTTTATTAATAAACATACAGGACCATAAAAATCAACCAAATTGACTAAATAAATAAAATACTATTTATTACTCAATTCAGTGATTAGTAAGAACTTCTTTAGACTTTAAAAAAATTTAAACAAAGTATGTTGCATTTTGCATCAATGTTAGAAAATCCCCCAACATGCCACATAGTTTACAACTACATTTTGCAGTGACTTAGAAAAACAGTCAGGTAACACCAATTCTGTATGCTTATAGCTGGTTTATTGTATACTTGCATCATTCTTTCTGAATAAACACTACAAAAATAACAGCTGGAGGTGCCTCTGCCTGCCTATGACAGCTGCCAGAACTTTACCACAGAGTAACTTAGAACAGTAAGACATCTATGTGGCTTTATGGCTAAAGACAGCGTTTTGAACATCAGACCAGCTGATGCTGGAAAGATCCACTGATGGCGTTAGAAGAAAATTCACAGCTAGAAAGAACGAATGAGTCACAGAAATGAGCTCCATAGGCTCCGAGACTCTTGAAGGCAAACAGCTACAGCATATTAAAATGGCCTTTAAAACAGATACAGACTTGAGAGTGCAAATCACTGTCATTTCTGCTTCTATTTACATTATGATACACGTGTGATTTATGTACATATTTACCAAAATACTTTTTGAACATCTGAATTTGAATGTTCCAAGTGTCCTTAAACCCACTTACGTTAGAGCACAGAAATCCATAGAAATCAAAACTGTCATGCCCTTACTACTTAGAAGGTTTGCACTTTCAGGAAAGACACAGGTGATTTGCCAAACTTGCAATCTAAACATTCGGCAGTAAATCTAAGGACCTACAAAAGAAAACCCAGTACCTAATGGTCACCAAGACACAGCGGGAACCCACACACATTTGGATTGAATACATAACATCCAAACCTAATGACTGTCTGCGAAAGACCCACTGTCAAATGAAACACAGGACTGTATTTTGTTATCATCACCTGTAACATGCTCAATAGCAAGTGGGGCACTAAACCAGCACAAATTAACCTGTGGTTCTTCTGCTTCAAGGTCTATTAAGACAGCAATGGTACCAGCAAGAGCCAAGCAAAAATACACATGCTATAGGAGTTGCATCCTAGCAAGTGAAGGCTTTCTTTTAAAGAGCAACAGCCTCTTACTTATTTTCTATCAGTCAATAGATCTATTTTAGATACTCCTAAAAAGAACTAACCTTTTATTTCTAAACTCAGCTATCTATTATGCATCTCTATCACCACAATCAACTCAGTCTACATGTGATTTATTTTTCTTCTGACCTTCAGCTACCATAAATTTCCTGTAAATGATCCAGCCCAAAAGTTACCCAATTTACTAAAAAAGTAAAGAAAACTCTGTTCCTCAGTCTTTACTTAGTAAACAACCATTCACTAATACCATACTAGATATCAGTCCTCTGTACTAATTTCAGTAACTCTCACATGTATGCAAGTAAAGTTCTTGAAATATGAGAGAGCAGAGTGAAGCTCCCCTTCAGTAGCTACAGAACCCTTTACTGGGACACCTTTACTGTCACTGCTGTCTGAGCTAGTTGAACTTGGACATCCAGATGCAAATTCAGTTATGATCACCATCACCATAAAACTAGCAAGATTAATTTATCGACTAGCAGACAATAAAGGTCTGCTCAGCTATCAGCATGCTTGTAACATATCTGTACTCTCAGAACACTTTAAATTCCTGCATAATTAGGAAAAAAAGGCGTTGTAGAAGCTTTGGAGAAAACAAACTCTGGGTACTATTCCTGACTCCTACACTGATCTCTTGAGTAACTGCCAGCAGGTCACTTATCTCTGTCAGTTCCCTTAGGGTGGACATTCACTTTATCTTGCACAAAAATCTGCCATCCAGAGATGTAAAGCACAAAGGGACAACTAACATATACTACTGCTAAAATGAAACAGTTTGAATAAGAGACAGTTTATTCAAAACACTGCAAAGGCTTTTTTCTGAAGTTTTGTATCTATGTCTTTGCCCCCAGCTACCTCTCCTTATAAGGAAACAAAGTTATGTTACAGATGAATGCCTACAGCGGTTAACAGCTGCTGAATCACGTTATGCTGACAAGGAATGAACAAGCATTTTAGTGTTCATGTTTATTCTTTCTCAATCTTTAGTTCAAAAAGACTTTAAAACAAAAAAGTGGTTAAGAACGCAAAAACAAAGCTTTGCTTCACAAGACCAATGCATTCTCCTCTGGAAGAAAGTAGGTCTCCTCTTCAGATGATTAGCACATTCATAATTAAAACTCTTAAATTGTATTATTAGTCTAAACACCTGGATGATACTGTTCACAGCTTAATTACATAAACAAGCTTTTTAAAAATTATTAGGCTATATTTCTGCAACATAATTCTCACCACAGCATTTGGCCTCTTGTCAAGTCACAAGCGAGAATTAGAAAGAATCACGGGAAGTCTGGCAAGTTTTAAGTCTGTGCTGAGAGTCTTAATTTGTTTTCCAGGTTTTAAGTCTGAATGTTCACTTTTTTAATATTTCCATGTTCAGTGAGAACTTGGGGTGCCTTGGGGGGTGGTGTGTCAAACTTGAGATTCCCAGATTCCAGAAGCTGGGATTTTAAAGTTTAAAAATAAAAAAATAAAAAAAAAATTAAAAAAAAGTATTTATACCATCTAATCATAGAAATTTTCCTGCAGAACAGAGGTTTGAATAGTTTCCCTCAAACGATGATATAAAGCAATACCTATCAAAGCCAGAAAAAAAAAAAAAACCAAACTAATTTGCAGTTTACCATTATTTTACACAACACTGTTTAATTTTTGGAGGAGGGATAACGATCACATTGTGCGATTTGGTTTGTTTCACTGCTAAAAAATGAAATAGGACTGAAGGGATTTGCTTTGCAGCAAAATCCCATCACTTATATCCTTCAATTCTGCTGGTACTCAAATAGAGTACTCTGAGAAGGTAACAACAATGCAAAGACTTCCTAAAGGCATGGTTCGCCTAAAAAAAAATAAAAAAAATAAAAAGACTCAAAACATCTTAGAACAGAAAATTCCCACAAAAACAATCACCCAAAAAATACTAGTAAAAGTTTATTTTATAGTTCTTTAAAAGAAGAACTGGGCTAGACAAAACATTCACTTAGGATAAGGGGGTAAACTGACATAAAGCATGAACAGCTAACATTTCTGGTCAACACTTGCCTTTACTTAAAGGACAAATACCTTTGCATTTATAGCTACATACCCTCCTCTTTACCACAGATAAACAAAACACATGAATTATTTTGTTTTAATGAGTCTTGGAATCCATTCACAAGTGTGTATGTCAAAATACTTGTAATTAATACTAAATTAAATCTTTCTTTAAGTTAGAAGGACACAAAAAACAACCTGAAAGACTTGAGAAAGCAAACATATTGGCAAGCCAAAGTACACACTTTTGAAAGTGATATTCAACCTTGTTTCTGGTATTAACTTTTTAACTCTAATTTGTTTCCACAACAGTTCTTCACAGCACATGAAAGTGAAATAAAATTCCACTAATATTTTAAACATAAATCAGTAAGAAACATCTCTGTGAAAACAGAAAAAGCACAGTTTAATCAGAACTGGCAATATTTATTCAGTGAGGGGAGAGAATGAATAAAAAAAAAGAAAAAAAAAAAAAAAAAAGATGCAGAAGACCAGACTTCAAATGGTAATTCTAGTAAAGACTTCCACCAATTCACATAAAACTGTGTTTCTGTTTTCCCAATCAGGAAACTGTAGACCATTTCTATCTGACATATGATGTTAAATGACATGGCCTTAGTAGCTAAGTTGTAAGTAGTTTTGAAATGGTACCATATAAAATACTGATATTGAAAGTGTAAACCAGGGCAGCAAAAGCTATCTATTAAATTCTCAAAGCATTAGACAGTGGATTAAGACTGGAATCCAAATGAACACTTACAAACATTATTATGACATTTGAAATTAAATCATTCATAAGTAAGTTTTCCCAACATGATTCTAAAGATTAACTGAATATTCTTTAAGATGCGGGCTGTCATTTAAAGGCATTTTGAGTGACTACCTTTTTCGCCCTGTAATGTATGTCTAATGATTAAACTCAATTTATTTGTATTTCACCGGTGTTTCTAAAGTCAATTTGCCCTTCATAGCACACTTCCCCCACGCTCCTTGAAAGTTTCAGTAGTTGCCCGGTCAGTTGAGCTTCACTCTGACCTGCTAATGCACATTTATACCAAATGGTAAGGTTTCACTTTGTATTACTTAATAAGAACAAAACTTCCTTCCACTCTGAAAAGGGTCGTAACTGGGGAAAAAAAACCAAACAAAAACCCAGCACATTGCTGGAGATGAAGTTACTTTAGTGATACAACCTAAGATTTGTCACAGCAAAGTAACTCCCCACACTGCTAACCACATTAGCAACAACATGTTACCTATAGTTTAACTAAGGACTGCATATAAACAGGACTTACGCTATAAATACCAAAGGTTTTTTTCTACCCCTGAAACCTCCCCTGTGAAACTTTCAGTGGTCAAATTCTAAGGTACAACTAGAATGCCAGCACTTGGACACAAACATAAATCCTTTGACTAACCTACCATTCCTCCCCCTCACATCAGCATGCCCAGTGCAAGCACTATACAATTCTCATATTAACATAAATTTATTACTGTTAAAAATATCCTTAGCATAAAATTTTAGAACCTATTAAAAGAAAATAATTATTTAGCACATCAAGATCTTGCGCATTTGAATATAAACCACTCAGAAATACAGCAGATGGAAGTTAAACCTCCACTTCAGCATTTTGGTATGAATCAGGGGTGTGCTACTGAAACTTCCCAAACATCCCACTTACTGTGCTTTCATTCACTTCAAAAGATGGACCTGGACAATAAGAGTAGGTTCTTTCAGGACCAAAATAAAACGGGAAGCATACTTTAGAAGTTTCCCAGTTCTAAAGAACATACTTCTTTAGAAGTCCAAATATCAAGGGATTCAGTAGAGCTAGCCCAAAGGAAGCCCTTCTGAAAAGCTTCTGATGTGGATATTCTGTTTTCTGCAACAACAGTTTCTCTCTGCAAATCTGCCACTTTTGGGCCTCATTATTTGCTAACATACACACAGACGTACACGTGTTAGGGCACCCAAGAGCAATTATGCCATTTAAGCCAACTTTAAACACATAAACCGGAGAGTAAGATTTGCAGTATCTTAGCTGCTTTAATTTGAAACCACCGTGTCTGACAGGAACCTACTCTTTTGTTTTCTCTTCAGTGTGGCATAATATTTAAGAGTATTCGGAGCACTGCATAACCTTAATTTACAGTGTTTCCGGACCACAATTACTCCATTACTACAGTCAAGTGTTTTTCACACAATGAAAGTGCCTTCCTGAAGTGCCTCAAATTAATGTGTCTGCCAAAAGTCACCACATAATGAAATTGTACATTCAGTTAACTTCACTTTACCTATACTGTGAGAATGCTTACTTTTCGCTTTTTCAATAAAACAAACATTTATAGGGCTCAAGCTGTATACGAGTTTGGGATTACTGTTATACTGCAATACTAAAATGGAGAACGTAAGCAAAATTGGACAGAAAAGCAGGCGATTATTCTTTTATAATTGCTACATTTTCAGTATACCCCAGAACATGCCAAGTACCTCATCGTACAGAACAAAACAGACATGATTTGTACCTCGCTGTTTACGGTCTAAAATAATCTTCCCAAGCTCCCACAAAAGGGTAACAAACACTACACACACCAGTTGCACGTTTCACCCGGAGAAAGTGGGGATACCGCCGGACTTACAGCAAGGCTGATCTGCCCCTTTCGCGCAGGGCCAGGCACCGCGCCTTGGGAGCCCCACGCCTGTGTCACCGGAGCCTACGGGCACACGGGC